>NC_061099.1:42679801-42827301 GCF_015104395.2 Macrobrachium nipponense | reverse complement strand
AGGAACATAAGCGATCATGTAGGTTGGAATCGAAATATAGTTCAGTTGCCAGACATAGTTAGAGTTAGGTATGTTAGAGTAGGGCATGTAATTGACTGGGAAGGAGCGAGAGTAATTTACAAAGATAATAACGCAAGTAGACGTAGAGTAGTTGAAGGGGCTCTTATTAATATTTTAAACGTGTTTGATTTTAACAAATCATTGTTCCGACACGGCATACAAACCTTCGGTCCTTTTACAATAGGAAGGTACTAGCGGCAGCTGGATAGGTCGTAAGCTTTCGAACAAGGGGTTCGGTAGTTAACTGCTTGTCCGACAGGCGCGCGCGCTGGGAGGTGTAAACAAATCACTTTTGCTTTCGGCCTGCTGGCGTGTAGACGTGTATCATCGCTCTCTGCCCCGCTTCATCGTCGTTGCTTTCGCATGGTTGTGTTTTTCTTTTTCTATTTATCTAGTGAAACTGAATTGTAAGTACATCATTTCATATTTATTTCCATTGAATTCAATTGTGAATTAAAGGATCTTGGTTTCTCCACGCCCTCCGATTACCCGAGTGCCGGGACTGAAGGGCGGTAAGTGCGGAATTCATTTTCCCAGAAATGATCCTCGTATTATGTATGCTCGGTGCCGAGGGCGGGAGAGCGCTCGCTCCGAGCGTATATTTTGGTTGGAAATGTGTAGATGAAAATCGTAAGTAAGTGCTCTTTTCATTTATATTTTTTTGACCTGTATGCCTCTTGCCAAGCGAATGTGCTCGGCACGAAAACTTATTCTGTATGGAAGTGGAATTGCAAGTACAGTATTCTTTTTCATTTTCATATATTTATTTTGATTGTAGCAATACTCATTTTGGATCAGTTTCCGCTCTTACCCGGAAATTGATCCTTTCCCCTTTTTATTTGAATGAAGTGAAATCGCAAGTGCAGTTCTTTTTCATTTTCATATTTTATTGAGATTGCATTATTTACTTGGATCAATGTTTCCGCTATTTCCCGGGATTGATCCTTCCCCTTTTTATTTTATTTTGTATGAAGTGAAATCGCAAGCGCAGTATTCTTTTTCATTTCATATAATTTTATTTTGATTGCATCAGTTCATATGGATCAAGGTTTCCGTTCATAATCGGGAATGGATCCTTTTTACCTTGCACTCGGTACCGAGGGCGCAAATGCGCTCGATCCGAGCCCTTATTCATTGTGAAGTGAATCGTAATGCAAGATTCTTTTTCATTTTATTCCTTTTATTATTGATTGCATCAATATTTATTTGGTTCAAGTTCCGCTCAGTAGGGGAATTGATCCTTATGCCCTTGCATTCGGTGCCGAGGGCACGATTGCTCTCGGGCTCTTATTATTATTGTTGGGTACATGGTGCTGTGTCGGGTGTGGGGAACGAGAAACCCCCCCCCCCCCCCCCCACTCAGCTCCCACAGATGGCCCTTTCCCTTCGGGGGGGAGGTTATCTGGGTTCTTCTCCTCGCCCGATCCGTCGAGCGCGGGGGAGGGCGCTCGGTGCCCGATGTACAATTGTATTCGGGTCTTCCGCTCGTTCGGTGTGGGCTCATCCCCCGCGCGAGGGGACCTTCCCCCCCAACCTAATCACTACTACTGTTAATTTCCGCAGGTGCTATTGCCACGAGGGTGGACCTTGGTGAGGTATGGGCGTCCTTCCATTTGCAGGGCGTGCTAGTGTCCAGGGGCTGCGGTTCTATGTCTGGGCCTACTGCGGTCACCCATGGAGTGGTGACCACGCTCCAGGTGACGACGTCCCACTCCTCACCTGTGTACTCGCCTCACGTGGTAACAGTCTTGCCTACAGCCGCTGTGAGTGCCGTTCGCCGTACCGAGAGGGGGGCGTGCCGCCGCCGCTCGTGGTTGCCGCGCTGCCGCGACAATACTTCCGCTGCCCTAGAGCTCGCCCCTGGACCTGCCGCCGGTACCAGGATGTTGCTGGCTGCTGCTCCACTTCCTGTGTTTCCGGTGCTGCCTGCCGTACCTGCCGATTCTGGGCTGACTGTCCATGCAGTTGCTGCGCTGGCTGTCCCTGCCGTTGCTGCGCTGGCTGTCCCTGCCGTTGCTGCGCTGGCTGTCCCTGCCGTTGCTGCGCTGGCTGTCCCTGCCGTTGCTGTGCTGGCTGTGCCTGCTGTTCCTGAGATGCCCATACCTGCTGACGTCGTCCCTGTTCGTGGTGGTACTACCCCAGACTTTGGTCTGTCTGTACAGGTGCGTCCGGGCCCTGTGGCTTCGGCTACAGCAGCCCCGGCTCCGCCCTGGATAGCAGATCTTACGTCTGTCCTGAGGAAGCTGACGACTTCTAAGGCTTCACAGCCGAGGAAGAAGAAGGTTGCCTCCTCCCTCCTAAGAAGTCTCTCGGGAGCTTCTCGGACCGTCTCACCTCGGTGGGACGGGATGGGTTCCTTCCGCTGGTCCTCCTGCTCCTTCGGGAGCGGGGCCCGTCTCTTCTTCCGCAAGGAAGAAGACTACGGGGACCAGAGGGGTACCGGCTAACACCGGTACTTCCTCGCTTGGTGTCAGTGGTTCTGCCACTGCATCAGGGTCCGTCTCGGCCTCTGTTCGCGGGAGGTACCGAGTGTTGTTACGGTCGCCCTACCCAGCGACCGTGCAGCCAGGAACCAGACCTCTGAGCCCGCTCAGCGTCAGGTTCACGGCATGGGGCGGAAGACTGGTGACAGCCGCTCACGCGACTCTCACTAGACCAGCTCTCGCTCTCGCGGGCGACCAGCTGGCTACCCCCCCCCGGGGACGTAACGGTCCACGGACCGGCCACGGGCTGAGGCTGGGAAGAGGTCCCCCCCACCCCCGTTCGCCGGTGCCAGCCACGGCTGGAACCAGCGACGTGACGTGCCGTGAGGACAAGCACCAGTCTCACTGTGACAGTGGAGCCTGCAGGTCGCCTGACCGTCGCTCTCACAGAGAGCGATCGGGTACGGCAACCAGCACCAGCTCTTCTGACACTCGAGATCGGGGCCGCTGTGCTCAGTCCAGCTGTTCTCCACAGCGAGACGGTTCGACCAGGCCTGCAGCTCGATCGCCACCGCGGGTTGACGATCGCCTGCAGCCCTCCAAGCTGGCTGTTCTGCCAGCGAGCGAGGAGGGAGCGTCAGGTCTGCCTCTCCCGTACCTTCAACCTCCTCTGGGTTACCCCGGGAGGAGCGAGGAGGTTATTGAGGAGTGATCGTGAGGGGTGCGCCCCTCATGATCCCACCACGACGCCCTACGTGCCAGGCACGGTTCTTGGACCGGCCAGGACGTATGCGCAAGTGGATGGAGAAGACCGAGAGGGCTGTCTCTGTTCCCCCTTCTTAGGAGGAAGGTTCTCGGAATATGCTCTTGTTCGAAGGGCTTAACGGTCCTACTCTGCAAGATGCTGTGACTTCCGAGATCCAGAGGAACTTTGCCGAGGTTTTATGGTGCTGATTCGTCAGCACAACGACCTCGGGGAAGGATCGCTGCTCCCACCAGCAGAGCCACGTCTCGGCTCGAGTCGTTTTTGGGGCCCGAGAGGGAACCCAAAATCGACGGTGGGTGGGCTGCCCGCGATCGGAGCTTGCCGACTGTGTTGAACCAGGTAGTCTCTCGTCTCCAGACAAGAAGGCGCTCTCAGTTCTGGCCGGCCGGTCGAACAAGCTACTTCCACCTCCTCTACTGCGACAGAGGCGTTTTTACGTGGCTTCGGACACCGTATTTGAAATACCCTTCGGTCCTCCTGAGAGGTTTCGACCTCGACGAGGACTGAAATGAGTCCGGAGGACGGTATCGGCTCTCTCCTGTCAGGTGTCGATCAGCCCCACCCAGACGACGTTCACAGTGGCGGCAGACACTTACCTACGTATGAGTTCGTAACCCTCCTCGGGAAAACGTTTTCTCATGACGATACGTTTTCCCCAGGCTCTGAGAGGCCATTGCCGTAAGGCGAATAGGCTGCTCCCCTTTTCTTCTCCAACTGCTAGTTCCGCTGGGAAGGCGAGCCAGTATCCAATTCCTCCCCATTCCCTCTCTCCTTACGGCTACGAGGGAAAGGGGAGGGATCCTACAGAGATTTCTCTGTAAGATCCCACGTTAGGGGCTGCGCTACCGGGGGGACCTTCGGGTCCTACCTGACGTAAGCCCCGGTCGTTGAGGAGGGATCCTGCCCCTTTCTCGATTTCTACGGGAATCGAGAGGGACCACCAGCCGATATCGTTTGACGAATTCGGTGGGGGTTTCGCAGAGTGCTTAGAATTCTACGGAATTTCTAGCGCACTCAGAGTGTTCGAGTTTTTTACGATCTCCAAACACTTAGGCGAGACCACGGTCCAAAGTGAGCGAGAATCCCCGATAATTGTTACACGATAATCGGGAACCCTCGTTATGCTTGAATTCCTGTAATTTCTAGCATTTGGAAGAAGACTGCTGCTGAAAGAAGAGTATCTCACAGTAGGCGATTAAACCTGGAATAGAGAAGAACGGACGGGTGGAACTTTCCAGTTTGGCTTAAACTATCGTCTTCCGGTATTCTGTTCACCATTGAAGCTTTCCTTTGGGAAAGACTTCTCCTTCACTCTCTTGACTAGAGAACGAAGGCGGTCGATCTCCATCTTATTCTCATTCCTCGAGGGGGAAAAGAATTTAGGATGGGACGGGTCGTTGTACAGAACCTACAAATATTACTACGGTATTTATTACCCTCGTCGACATGATTTCTATTAACAGTTGAATTGTCCGGGGGGTAGGCGCCATACCGTAGTTAACTCTACGGTTTGTGACCGACGACGAATTGTATCTTAATTGAACTGCAACTCGGGGTTGCCTGCAACCTCCTAGCAGTTATCAGTTTCGATTTTTAAGATACTTGGTATTGTCATGACAACACCAAATCAGCTTTTGTATTTACCGAAATCCGTTTCGTTTAATATAATTGCTCGAGCGTATTCTTTATGCTTTGATGGTTCTAGCCGAACGCATTCCTTCGTGATAATGGATTACCTGGCAACTCAGGATAACGAGTCACCGAGAGCTACTGCGTATTGAACTGCCTGATAGCGGCTCAGTATCAGCTAGGTCTCGGAGATGCACGGTCGGTTACGTCTCTCTCTCCCCTGGTTTGATTGGACTACCGAACCGTATCTCTGCCCAACAATCATGGACTTAGGTCTCTGATTAACGGGGATTCTCGCAATAATGAAGGACCATCTACTGCTGTGACGCTCGATTTCATCGCCTTCGACATTGCAAGAATTTTCAACAGAGATATCTCTTGGACTCTTTCATCTTTCTGTTTACCGCACGGTAACAGAAGTCTGTACTAGTCACCCGCTGCATCGCACCGCGATAATGCGAATGATTTTTGCAGACATCTGAGTTTGTCTTCAAAATATCTCGTATTCGTAGGTGTGCAATTATTCATTGTTCGCCCCGAATTAACAGATGTGTCAGAAGACATCGCCTACTCTCCGACCTGACAGGCTCTACTTCCAAATGTTCAGCCCATGAGAAGCAGTTCTTCAGGCAGTATTTCCCTATGTCTTCATTACTGAAAAGCGCTCGCTTTCATTGCAAACTACGATCCTCACCGGACAGCAATGAATAGCGGTTAGCGTTCTCAGTGTTTGTAGCACAGGTTCAGAATCTTGAGAATCCTTCTCTCGGTTCAGCTGTGAAGACGTAGGTTGCATTTTCTGTACACCTTCGTCTTCAACGACACATAGTGTGTTTCTCCTTAGCCGAGAATCAACTATACTATGAGATATCTTGCCATCAGGGACCTCGGTCTCTAGAAGGCAATTGACTTTCGCCTGTTGGGCACATGCCTTAAGAGAGTCATCACCTTGCCTTCTGGCATCGGTGGACGAACAAATTATTTGTTTAGTCTCTTGGCATAACCCCCCCCCTTTTAAGGCGAAGGTCACGTGACTTGCTCGGGTGCTTCGACAACTGCCTCCTACCGACGCAGTCAGTCGGCAGCTGTCAGAGCGCCCAAGTCTGTTACGAACTTCGCTGTGGACTTAGTTCGGTTGTTCCATAACAGTCTTTTCTTCGTCCTAACGGCGGTTGTCACAGTACCCATACCATCGACACCCACCATTGAGTGTCGGTGTCCTATCCACTACCGAGAAAGAACAACTTCGCCCCCTGCAGACCCGGAATTAAGACCAGTAATGGGGGGTACAGGACATCACCAAAGTCGAGAAGAGGGATAGGTCATACGACCATTCCCTTCTTTCCTCTGAGGTAATTGCATGACTTTTCCTGCGAAGTCAAGCATCCAGGGGATGGGGATTCGTGACGCTCGATTTTGGTTACGAATTTTCGTACGAATTCGTAGCGAAGACTCTGAACCTTCGGTCCTGACGATCGGTTAGAGTCCTTCACAATCCCCTCCCTAATGGACTTCACCGCCTTCGATGCAAAGGAGATGCTGCTTTGTCCTGTGAAAGCGCGACCGCGCTTTCTGAAGAAACTCGACATCCCAGGCTGAGTGTTGAAGACTCTTCGTCAGCACCAAGATGACCTAGAAGTACACTCGTCGTTACTTAACAAGAAACTTCTCCGTGGCGCAGGTACTGAAGGCAGGTGTCTGGTACAACCAGACCACTGGCACCTCCTTCTACCTTTTGGATATTGCCCACAGGTCCTTGGATCGTTTCCTTAGGACCCGTGGTGGCTGCTCAACACGTTGTGTAGCTAACCCAGACCCTAGCAGGCTGAACAGCATCGAGTCCTGGTGTGACTGTAAGAATAGATAAGTGAATGAGAGTGTGACTGGCTTCTCTTCCTATCTTTTTCTCCCCCTCTACCTGTGGGTAGAGGGATACGGTCATCACCTTGCTGGATAAGGACGAGATGCCGGTGAGCTACTCGACAGAGCCCCATCCTATCCCTTTCACTAGGGATGGGAGCGAATATCCACCACTTCCTCCTACAAAGGGGGGGAAGTGGATGCCAACAAGAGACAAAACCAGATCTATGTTGCCTCTTGCAAATAGGAACTTGTTCTTGTTTGCTGGTACGAAGAGATACGCTTGCCTCTACTCTTATACTTGTCCAGAGGTCTGACCATTGATCCTGCGGTGCACACCCCGATCAATCGGACAGAGGCTTGGATCCCTCCCTCGCTCTTACGACCAGGGAGGCATTCCAAGGTGGAGCGAACACCACCAGTCTATTCACAAAAGACTCAGATTCCTCCACAAGAAGTGAGTCTTCCTATTGTAAAAGGACCGAAGGTTGTATGCCGTGTCGGAACAAATGACAATTTGTCCAAAATTGCATTTTTCCTAACTATACAAACCTGAGGTCCTTTACACATAGTCCCACCTCATGCCACCCTCACTCTGCAGTTTTGCTTGGGCCAAAAGCAAAAGTGATTTGTTTACCTCCCAGTCGCGCAGATTCGCGCGCGCCTGTCGGACAAGCAGTTAACTACCGAACCCCTTGTTCGAAAAGCTTACGACCTATCCAGCTGCCGCTAGTACCTTCTATTGTAAAAGGACCTCAGGTGTTTGTATAGTTAGGAAAAATGCAATTTTGGACAAATTGTCATTTTACCCAAAGAGGTACATTTTAAATTATTTGGTTTCTTAAAACTGTAAATATTAGTACAGACATTGTTTGCACCACTCCTACTGCCCAGGTTGTCTCTCTTTCTCCTGCCCAGGCATTGGAAGGAAGAACCCCATTGCAGGTGCCAATGCAGAACTTTTGGACGAGGGAACAGCCGAACACACAGAGGAGGTAGTTCAACCACGACGATCAGTCGTCTTTTGGCCAGACATTTGAACAAGGGAATAACATGATTAAGATAGTTTGCTTTGGTTGTTATCTCCCTTGGAGACATTTCCAGAGTCCTGCCTGTCCTTCGTAACTTTTTTGTATATATATTTTTTGAAAAGAAAAATCAGTACGGCTGATGAGGTCTACTGATCAAGTAGACGAAAGCTCCCGTCTTTTATGTATTTTTGATACACATTTTATATAATTGTGGACTTTGATTTATTCAAGATATTCCAGTCATGTTATGGTGATTTTTTGTTTTTGATATATATATATATTATATATATATATATATATATATATAGATATATATATATATATAATATATATATTATATATATATATATATATATATATACTATATATATCTCAACAAAAATCACCATAACATGACTGGAAATATCTGAAGTAAAAATAGTCTACACTTATGTAAAAATGTGTATTAAAAAATACATAAAAATATGGGAGCTTTCGTCTACTGATCAAGTAGACGAAAGCTCCCGTATTTTTATGTATTTTTAATACACATTTTTTACATAAGTGTGGACTATTATTACTTCATATATATGTATATATATATATATATATATATATATATATCTATATATATATATATATATATAAATATAAGTCATATCACATTACCGTGGATTCATATACATATATCGAGCTACAATATATATATGTTATATATATATATATATAATCATCTATATCTATAATATATATTAAATATATATAAATATATCATTATATATATATATATATATTAATATATATCTATTATATTATATATATTATAATATAGTTAAATAAAAATATATAAATATAAATATATCTAAATAATATATTATAATAATATTAGAATATATAATAATATTTCTGGGCTCAGCTCGTGTCGCTTGCGCGAAATATCCTTTAATCTATTATTTCTAGGGTAAATGTACTAACACATACCAGAGAATAAATAAATAAAGAAAAAGGTCAGTATGACTGACTCGCTCACCCTCTAGGAGGGTGTCGGTATGAACACTAGGCGAGTGAGACCACTACCACGAGCCAAATGCCAATAGAAATCTCCCACTACAAAAACCCTCCAAGAGGGGAGCCGTCCCACAGAGGGAGCAGCTCGTACTACTACTACACCATCCCATGCTTGCGACTGCTGCGCCTCTAGTGGCCTTCCTTTAAAAGTTAGCGCCAGAAGCCACACGTGCTAATTTCTCTCTGTGTTTTTTTTTGTGCCCTTTCGTGGATTTTTACTATAATGGAGCGTGCAAGGCTTATGCCAGCAGCTAAAAGGTTTTTAAAGATACTCCAGTAATTTAACGTTTTTTAAAGCGGAGTTTTTTCCGTCCCCGAGACGGTATTTGCCGTTTTTTAGGTATAGATACGTTCTCGGGCTGGAAGCATGGCAGCATGGTCCTGCCGCATGTTGGGTTCGTTCTTGGTCTCCCATACCTAGAACATCCCTTATTATTTTACGCTCTATTTTGATTATCCGCGTTATTACGTCTACTCAAGTTGTTATACATATATGTATTTCACCTTATGTAGGCTTTTTCTATCCAGACCCTAGTCCAGGTTCTTTGTATCGGCCCCACTGACTAGCTTTGAGTTGGTAGGACGTTGCCTTCGGGCTAGTTCGCACACTCCTGGATTTTTTCTCCTCCTGCTATTTTACCTTCTTTCTTTCATTTTCATTATATATTATATTTTTATGTTTTGTTCTTGTTAGGTTTAGTTGGCGTCTGGCTTAGCCTAGGTCCTGGCTCGTAGAGCCTAGTCTACCGTTGACAGTTTTTCGGTCGCTTCCTCATAGCTTCTCTCCTGATCAGTTAGGGTTTTCGACCCTAATTCGGGCCATATATGCTAACGCTTTTCAGTTCTGGTTGCTTCCCGATAGCTTCTCTCTCGATCAGTTGGTTGGCCTAGGCGCTTGGTTACCGTATCTTAGTTTACCACCGCCTCGTGGTCACTACGTGATCACGAGTCAGCCAGGCGCCTCCTGCCAGTCCCCCTTCCCCCTCTCCCGCTCTCCCATAGAGTCGGGCGGGGATGGGTCGGTCTGTCCTTGCTCGCCCAGCATGCCCGAGCCTGCCTCCCCCTTCCCCTCCACCGGAGGGGCCTGGGAGTCCGACAGTCCCTGACTGGTTCCGACCTCTCCGCTTCTCGGCTCGGCCGGGTGGTACGTTGGGGGGGCCCTCTGGCCTTCCCTCCCTCCGTTACTTCCTTGTCGCTCAGGGTTAGCGCGAGTCTGTATGTCATCTCGCCTTCCTCCGTTACTAGAGCTCCTCCCTATCGGGGAGTCCTGGTATCCAGCGGAAGGGTATAGTCCACCATAGTTGGTGACCAGGTAGCAATACAAGAGGTCTTCCAACGAAACGTTACCGGTATTGCTGAGTTACTACACTCCGCTTCACTGGACCTAGTCCGGTTACTTGCATGTAGGTTTAAGTTATCTTTAAGTTTATCTTAAGTTCTTAAACCATCCCCACCCCTCCCTTAGTATTTACCGGATCTCTCCCGGGATTTATAGCCCTTTATTCAGGCAATGCAGGGAGGGGTTATGCCCAAATTTTTTCCAAGCTCCGCCACGTAACGGAGTTATTCTTTTGTCCTTAGTCTGTAAGTGTTACCCCTTTAAGATACTCATGTGTCTTCCCACTTACAGGCCACCAACTGTGAGCATCCGGGATGTTCCGCTACACTTCAGGACCCCGTGGACACGAAGTTTTGCCGGTCCCATGCTCCATGCGCGACTCCGCACGGGGGACATCCAGGTCTGGTACCATGAGACGTGTACATATGTTACGATCTGGTGAGCCAGCTTTTGGAAGGCGTAGTATTCCATCTCCGCATGCCGCTCCCGCTTCTTTTACTTCTTAAGTTTTCATCATTACTTTAACTTAAGGCATCTAGTTTAAGTTATATCCTAAGTTTAGTTTTAAGTGGTTCTTAAATCTAAAATATATCCTCTCTTACAGGCTCCGGCAGTAAGAGATACGGCATTGGCTACCCTGCGGGCCTGGGTCGGAGGTTTTGGCAAGAACGCCGCCAAGGGTCAGCCCTACATACTGGAGAAGCGTTTAGCTTTGTTAATCTTCCCCGGAGGCAAGGCGACTGGCTAACGTCGACCCGGTAGAGGCGGACCCCTCTATTGCCTTTATCCAACAACAGCTGGCGGCCCTCCTTGACTGAACAAGACCAGGATATCTCCACGGATGTCGCAACCCTGGCGATATAAATGTTGAACCTATGGTAGGTATAGACGACCTCCTGGGTTTTTTTGGTCGAGGTAAGTAATGCCAAAAAGGGTTAACCCAAAGGGTTCCCCACCCCCTTGGGAGTGACTGTTTCTTCTACCCCTGCAACTTCACCATCCTTCCCAGGCTTTACCGGTGATGAGTTATATACTCCTCCCAGAGGCTTCGGTTAGGCCTAAGATCAAGTTCTAAGCATATGACCTTGACTAAGACGTCATCGTCCTCGAAGAAGACGTCCTCGTCTTCTTCTTCGCGTAAGTCTCCGGCTCGTAATCCCGGCCCAGACAGGTCTAAAGGGTCTAGCTCCCCGGCTCAAAGTCCTCAAAGAGTAAGCCTAAGGAGAAATCCCGCACCCCGGCAGTATCACCAGTTCCACTACCTTTGGTGCCTATTCAGAGTCTCCCCTCCACCTCCGCAGCAGCTCCGGCTCGGACACCAATGCTGGCCTGTTGCAACAGGTGGGCGACTTGGTAGGCTCCCTTAAGACGAGTATGGAACATATGATATCTCGCCTGTCGGATAGGATAACTTCTCAGGATACTATTATAGCCGGCCTAAGAGAAGCCCCTCTTGCCTCTCCTCAACCTCTAACACTAGTGGATCTCAGCTTCCCCCGTATGACTCGCTGCCCACCCGCTTTCTCCATGAACAATCCTTGGAGAGTAGCGTCATATGCTCTTCCAAGATGGTCTCATCTCCATACCTGGAGTTTGGAACTCGAAGAATAGAGGACTTCGAGTTTCTACCCGGAAGGCCTACAGCCTCCCTTCATAGGCTACGCTAGGCTCACGCCTTCGGCTATGGGTTAGAGATGACAGGTACCAAAGGAGACAGTCCTCTATTCTCGGGACCAGGCCCAACGAGAATGGCTTAGAGTCTAGAACGACATGGACGGCTTTCGAATACCAAGATCCAACCATTCAAAAAGTCCTTTACCATTTTCACGATGGACGAAGGTACCCCCGCTCTTTCCTTACCAAGATAGCGAGGTCGACCATCTCAGCAGCTCAGAAAGGGGAACCCATGCCTCAGCTGAAAGAAGCAGACCCCACTTCTCCGTTGCTCCCAGTCAATTGGAGAATTATGGGAGGACTTGCCTAACACTTTCACAGCTGGCAAACTCAAACCTGACTGTGCTATGGAGCAGTTTGGTGAAAAGCTGCCCAGGCTCCCTGATAGTCTTATTCAAGCGGAGTTTGACTCGAAAACACGACTAGCCAGGTCAATCAACCTGATGGCTATGTCTGAGGTAGCAACCATGGCTTATGGTTCAGAACCAATTTTTAAGCTTATGACCAAAGCCCTGACTCAAACGGTGCAGTCAGACATGTTCGAGTTTGCCACTGCTAGAACAAATTGCAGAAAGCATGTATTGCTAGAGGCAACCATTCGGCATGAACCGAATAGGTACTTTCTTCTAACATCTGGGGCGCAGATCTCAGAGGCTATGGTAAAGGAAGTACAAGCAGAGGCTACGAGGTTGAACCAAAGCCTTAAGGACCGTTGGGGTCTTACGGCTAGGAGAAGGCAAGACTTGACACCAAAAAGTAAGGGACAAAGGAAGCCTAGACGTTTCCAACCCTACCAAAAGAAGCAGCCGCGCTTCCCTCAACAAGTTCCTACAGTGCCGTTAGTGCAGACAGCTCAGCCCTCCACGTCTAAAGGTCAATCACAGCCTATTTATGTGATATCCCCTCAGCCTCAACCCTCCACCTCATACGCCATCTCTCCAGCTTACAATCCAGCCTTCGAGAGTCAAGCTTCTCAGAAGTAATGACCCGCATCGAACAAGGGAGGCAGAGGTAAGCGGTCCTTTCGTGGAGAGGATCGGGAGGCCCCTTCAATAGGGGAAAGCACTTCAGAGGAGGTCGAGGGGGTTACCAGAACCAATGAGGAACTTCAGGTAGGAGGGAGGCTGTTTCACTTTCGCCACCGGTGGAACTTCAGCCAGTGGGCTCAGAGCATAGTGTCAAAAGGGCTGGGTTGGAGCTGGTTGACGAACCCACCTCCAGCCAGACCTTTCCGTCAACTTCCTTCCAAGGAATTGACAGAGTACGCAGAGGACCTCCTTCAGAAAGGAGCTATAGTCAAAAAAGTCAAGAGATTAAAATTTCAAGGTCGCTTGTTCAGCGTCCCAAAGAAAGGCTCAAACAAAAGAAGGGTAATCTTAGACTTGTCCCGCTTAAACTTAGCCATCCGCTGCGACAAGTTCAAGATGCTCACGATCTCACAGGTGCGGACCTTACTTCCCCGTGGGGCCGTCACCACCTCTATCGATCTTACAGACGCCTACTATCATATCCCTATTGCAAGACACTTCCGTCCGTATCTGGGATTCAAGATAGGAGACCAGACGTTCTCCTTCAAGGTAGTCCGTTCGGGCTCAACGTGGCACCAGGGTGTTCACGAAGCTAGCGGAAGTAGTAGTGCAACAGCTCAGAGCTCAAGGGATTATGGTAGTAGCGTATCTCGACGATTGGTTGATCTGGGCCCCATCAGTCGTAAAAAGAATGCAACAAGGCCACACTGAAAGTGATCCAATTCCTAGAATATCTAGGATTCAAGATAAACAGATCCAAGTCCAGACTCACCCCAGAGTCAAAAACTTTCAGTGGCTAGGCATTCAATGGAATCTATCCTCACACACTCTGTCGATTCCATCCACCAAAAGGAAAGAAATAGCGAAGTCAGTCAAGCAATTTCTAAGTCACAAACTAGCATCAAGGAGAGCTCAGGAAAGAATCCTCGGCTCTCTCCAGTTTGCTTCAGTAACGAACATCTTAATGAAAGCCAACTGAAAGATCTAACCAGGATCTGGCGCTCTCGAGCAAATGTCAGGTCCAGGGACAAGCTATCCTCAGTTCCTCTGATTCTAAAGAACCGGCTTCGGGCCGTGGGCAAAAGTCAAGAATCTGTCAGTGTCAGTCCCTCTTCAGTTCCCTCCACCAGGGATTACCATCCACACAGACGCGTCCTTAAGCGGCTGGGGAGGGTACTCCCAGGCAGGTCAAAAAGGTGCAAGGAATTTGGTCACCCCAGTTCCGTCAGTTCCATATAAACGTACTGGAGGCAATGGCAGTCTTCTTGACTCTGAAAAAGATTACGCCCACCAAGGTACTCCCACATAAAGCTAGTCTTGGACAGCGCAGTGGTAGTACATTGCATAAACAGAGGAGGCTCCAAGTCACGTCATCTAAATCACGTCATGATAGCCATCTTCTCCCTGGCAGACAAATTCAGTTGGCATCTTTCCTCCACCCACTTAGCTGGAGTAAGAAACGTCATAGCAGACGCCCTATCCCGATCAGTACCCCTAGAGTCGGGAATGGTCTCAGACGAGAGTTCGTTCCAATGGATCCTTCAAAAGAGTCCAGGGCTACAGGTGGATTCTCTTCGCATCACAAGCGAACCACAAACTACCGTGTTATGTAGCCCCCAACCTGGACCCTCTGGCTTACGCCACGGACGCCCCCCCCCTGGCTCTGGACTGGGAACAACTGGGAGAAGATTTTACGTCTTCCCTCCAGTGAATCTCCTTATGAAGGTCTTAGACAAACTCAGGACATTCAGGGGTCAAGTGGCTCTAGTAGCCCCAGACTGGCCGAGGAGCAATTGGTACCCCCTGATCCTGGAACTGGATCTTCGTCCCCTTCGGATCCCCAGTCCCCAAGCTCTCCCAGTCAGTACAAACGAAGACTGTGTTCGCTTCCTCAGGGATTCTCAAAACCCTAACTTTATGGATTTCATGAAGTTTGCGGCAAAAAGAGATGCGAATATTGACCCTCAGAATATTCTTTTCCTGAAATCCGATAAAAGGGATTCAACTTTGAGGCAGTATGATGCTGCCTGTCAAAAAAAAAGTTAGCAATCTTCCTGAGAGAGTCAGATATCAGAATCATGACAGTTAATTCTGCTATATCCTTTTTCAGATCTTTATTTGAAAAGGGTTTAGCAGCTAGCACGATTACGACAAAACAAGTCAGCATTGAAAAGATATTTCAATTTGGATTTAACATAGACTTGACAGATACCTATTTCTCGTCTATTCCTAAAGCATGTGCTAGACTTAGGCCCTCTGTCAGGCCTACGTCAGTTTCATGGTTCTTAAACGATGTTCTAAACTGGCTTCCGAAACCGATAATGACACATGCTCGTTTATGATGCTCCTAAGAAAAAAACTCTGTTTTTTTTATTAAGCCTAGCTTCAGGAGCAAGAATTTCAGAAACTGTCGGCTTTATCCAGAGATCCGGATCATATTCAATTCCTTCCCACGGGGGAATGCTGTACTTTCTCCGGAACGTAGCTTTTTAGCAAAGAATGAAGATCCTTTGATGAGGTGGGAACCTTGGAAGGTACTACCCCTTCCACAAGATGTTTCCCTTTGTCCGGTTTCAACCTTACGAGCCTTTCTATCCAGGACCTCCTCTTCCTCATCGGGGCCCCTCTCTTTAGGAGGGAAAAAAAAGTGGTACTTTATCCACTAAAGGCATCAGGCAACAAATCCTGTACTTATCAAACAAGCCAATCCTGACTCCTTTCCAAAGGCACATGATGTCAGGGCAGTAGCCACCTCAATTAATTACTTCCAACATATGAATTTTGCTGATTTAAATAAGAAGTATACCGGATGGAAATCGACGACAGTGTTCAAACGTCACTACCTTAAGTCCTTGGAAGCTCTGAAATTCCCAGCAGTAGCAGCGGGTAACATAGTTTCCCCATGACTCTAGCTAGATTATAGTAGAAAGATTCAGTCCTCCTTTCTACCTGCCTCACCCAACAGTTCGTCTATTCCTGCCTTGTTCATTAACATTTACCTTGTGTCTTAGCTGCTTTATGATTGTATAGTGCCCCTTTTGTCTGGTTAGGGACACTCACATCTGATTTCCATACTGATCTCATAGATGTTATCCCCTTATTTTTATGCTAGGGGTGGGGGATACATCATAATGCAATGGTTACGGGTTTTGTATATTAAGTCATATACATTCCTAAGATATTTTATTTTATCATTGATCAAATATTTATGTAAATTTATACTAATTGCTATTTCTATTTTTGATACATGTTGTTACACAGATTTATTGTGATAGGTAATCATTGTTGCTACCTTATTTGTATATATGTAAATTGACCTTATAATTATTAAACATAATTAGATTTCTTAAGGGTAATTTAAGGCATAATTTCTTGATTTTGTTTTACTGTGTACTTGTATCTTGTTAGCAATTATATCATTCTTTTATTTTGTATCTTTTATTTGAGACCTATTTTGTTTTATTATATTTTATTTACTTTGTTTACAATCTTGTGCTGTTTCTCTGGTCCCACGATTTCGCGCAAGCGACACGAGCTGAGGCCCAGAAAAAGGATTTTGTTTTTTTGACGTAAGGAAAAATCTATTTCTGGGCGATTGGCTCTTGCGCCAGCGAAATACCCCCCTACCCATCCCTTCGCTCAAGATTGTCTGCTAACTTCAGGATGGCCACTAGAGGCGCAGCAGTCGCAAGCATGGGGGATGGGTGTAGTAGTTAGTAGTAACGAGCTGCTCCCTCTGTGGGACGGCTCCCCTCTTGGAGGGTGTAGTGGGAGATTTCTATTGGCATTTGGCTCGTGGTAGTGGTCTCACTCGCCTAGTGTTCATACCGACACCCTCCTAGAGGGTGAGCGAGTCAGTCATACTGACCTTTTTCTTTATTTTATTTATTCTCTGGTATGTGTTAGTACATTTACCCTAGAAATAATAGATTAAAGGATATATTTCGCTGGCGACACGAGCCAATCGCCCAGAAATAGATTTTTCCTTACGTCAAAATCCTTTATATATATATATACATATATATATATATATATATATATATAGATCCTATATATATATATATATATATATATATATATATATATATATTTTGTATATATATTCATATGTATATTATCATATATACATATATATACATATATATAAATATATATATATATATATATATATATATGATATATATATTATATATTTATATAAAATAATATGAAAATTTATATATATTTTTATATAATATATATTTTAATAATATGTAGCCTA
Source organism: Macrobrachium nipponense (assembly GCF_015104395.2). NCBI lineage: Eukaryota > Metazoa > Arthropoda > Malacostraca > Decapoda > Palaemonidae > Macrobrachium > Macrobrachium nipponense. The sequence continues at coordinate 42,810,183 of NC_061099.1, read as the reverse complement.
AATATATAAATATTTCCTGGGTAGGTTCATTTCTTTTTTCTTTTGGGCCTAAGCCCTGTGTTAAATATAAATGCCCAATACCTTCCGGTAGTGTTCATTTCTCTATATATATATATATATATATAGGATTAAAAGTTTTTATTTATTTTCACTTGAAACAGTATCAGTGGAACCAATGGAAATGATGTCAGCATGGCAATGGAAACCAATACTGTTTGCCTACTTTCATCTCAAGAGCCCCTCTCTCACTTGCTGAAGTGCACCTGGCAACAGATTTTCCCAAGTGGAATTTTGAACCACAAAGCTCTCTGTACTTTCCGTGACCTTCTCAGACTTGCGGTACAAGATGGTTTGTTAGTGACATAGTCAAGGTAAGACAAATAGAAGTTGTGGCACTGAACAGTCGTATTTTATACTTTGTTTTCTTGTATTTTGATATTTATTCCATCATTTTAAAATAAAAATGGGAGTAAAAGTGCTGTACCAAGAACTATTCAGCCCTATTTTAGAAATCTGGTTATATATTTGAATATACTGTATATGTAAATTTATATTCATAGATTTTTTCTTGACAGGATATATTTCTCTACTGTATTTGTAAATTTATTAAACTAATCGAACCTTTTTATAGTACTCTAGTTTAATCATGATTTAAATGGATGAAACCAATAATTATATTAATGCCAGTAGTGTTCAGCCCCCGAGTTGGTCTTTTTCCTGGTTGTCATGCCCATGTTCATATAACAAGGTTACTCCATTTCATGCCAGTTGTGTTCTACTTATCAGACAGATATAGGTGGCTTGCATTTGACCATTACAGTGAGCCCTCGCTACTTCGCGGTTCGACCATCGCGGATTCACGACTTCGCGGACTTTTTTCATTACGTATGTATATATTATAAAAGAAAACATATCGCGGATTTTCCGGAAATTTCGAAAATAGCCGCAATATATGAAGAGCCCAAATATTTTGTTAATTCCATTAATAATTAGTAATATCTGCTCTTACTGATGGTTCATTGCATTACATATGACATATAATTCAGTACAGAAAGAAATAAAACACGAAAAGAGAATGTGATCATACGATAATTCAGTATACGTAGTAAAATTAAATCGAACATGAAACGCAAATCAGATGCAGTCTGACTTTGTCATATTTGAATGGTGTAAGGCTGCTGATGGCTACTACTACAAATGTAATGGATGTGCATCTTTTCCTTGAATCTTTTGTATGTATACGTAGTACTGCATCCAATAATATTGTTTGTTGCAAAAATCACATCTCGAATAAGCGTACGTATCTTACAACAAAACAAGCGTAAAATAGCGTACGTAAAGCATCTATAGTACCTTGTACATATTGGAATTTGTAACTACTACGTAGCATGTAAGACGGACTGTGATTGGTTCCAATGCTGATAGATGACGAATCAGCTCCCAAGTTTTTGTATCTAGCCTGTGATTGGTGTTTTGACCGCTTCTCCGACCAGTAGCATCTTCTCGCGGCCACTTTGTTTGCCGCTCTCTCGCCCGGTAGATGCTGCTACGTTACTGTGTAACTTTAACCTGTGCTGTGCGTGACTGTTTGAAGTTGAACTTTTTGTTGAACTTTCTGTTTACGTAACCCCTGCAATGGCTCCCAAGCGTTCTGCTTCTGCTAAGGCTGGTAGTAAGCCTAAACGCCACCGAAAAATGATGACGATTGCTGAGAAGGTGACACTTCTTGATATGTTGAAAGAAGGCAGAAGTTACGCCGGTGGCCGCACGCCCGCCATTTTGGAGGTGAACGAATCCACGTTCGCTACATTAAGAAGGACGAGGCGAACATTAGAAAGACGGCTGCCATCACCTTTAGCAGGTCAGCGAAGCGAGTTGTTACTGCTCGTAATAAAACGATCGTCCGTATGGAGGTGCTTTAGCAATCTGGATTGCCGACCTGCCGGCGAAGAAGAAACATAGCCTTGGATACGAACACCATCCGAACCAAGGCTTTGAGTTTGTATGAAGAATTTGTTTGCGGCAAAGGAACCTCAAGACGACGATGGCGACCATGCTGAAGAAGATGAAGATGATGTACTAGATGAACCTCAAGCAGGGACATCCACTGACATTTCCCAGCCTCAGAAACAACGTTTTGCCCGCCAGCAAAGGATGGTTCGCGAAATTTCAGAAACGCTTCGGCCTGAAAAGCGTTTCCCTGCATGGCGAGGCTGCTTCCGCTGACACTACCGCTGCTGAAACTTACGTGAATGAGACATTTAAGAATATTATCACTGAAGGCGGATACAAGCCCGAACAAGTGTTTAATATGGATGAGACCGGCTTGTTTTGGAAGAGAATGCCGTCGCGAACTTTCCTGTTCAAAGAAGAAGCCAAAGCCTCTGGCTTTAAAGCATCAAAGATCGTGTTACCCTCTGTGATGTGGCAATGCTGCTGGATTTTGCTAAAGCCGGGGCTTATTTACAAATCGAAAAACCCTCGCGCTTTGAAAAATAAAAATAAGAATCTCCTTCCCGTGTACTGGATGCATAATCCAAAAGCATGGATTACGAAGATGCTGACCTCCAACTGGTTCCACCAGTGTTTTATCCCACAAGTCAGTAAATATCTCTTAGAGAAGGGCTTGCCATTTAAGATCCTTCTCCTTATGGATAACGCTGGTGGACACGCAACTGATCTGTCGCATGAGGGCATTCAGGTTGAGTTCCTGCACCCAACACAACGTCATTAATTCAACCGATGGACCAGGGGGTTATCAGGGCGTTCAAGGCCCTCTACACGAAGAATACCTTGGCGGACTCGTTGCATGTGTGGATGCTGCCAAGATGATGAGGATGAAACATTCAATTTGAAGGCGTACTGGCGGCAGTACACAATAGCCACGTGCCTGCAGAACATCCAGAAGGCACTGAAAGAAATGAAACCTGCTACTGTTAATGCGAGCTGGAAGAAGTTGTGGCCCCAGATTGTTTACGATGACAAGGGATTTACACCTGCTGAGATTCAACACTCTGCAGTACGGAAATCTGTGCAGTTGGCTGCGATAATTGGAGGTGACGGGTTTGGCGACATGACGACTGAAGACGTCGACGAGTTGTTGGACTGCCATTCCCAGCCGCTAACTGACGCAGACCTCGAAGACTAGACGAAATCGGCCAGTGACGAAGACCGTGAAACACCGGAAGAGACCCAAGAATTGTCGAAGAAACAGGGCTTAACATTAGAACGGCTTGCCAAGCTCTGCAACCTTGCGAAGGAGTTGAAAGAATTGTCGCAAGAGTGGGACGAGGATATGGTTCGTTCTCTGCAATTCTGCAACAAAATCGATGAAGACATGACTCCCTACAGGATGCTCTTCGAGCGAAAAAAGAAGCAGCGGCAGCAACTTCCGATTACAATGTTCTTCCAGCCTCGCAAAAAAGAGCCAGTTCCTCCTGCTACTATGCCTTCGGAAGAAATTGAAGAAGTGTCCCAGGAAGAAGTTGAAGAGGTGTCCCAGGAAAAGACACCTCCGTCTGAAGAGACGTAAAATACTATCATTGGCTGCACAGTAGAAGACATCATCAGCTTCATCATCATCATTTCTACTGTGCAGCAAATTCATCGCCATCATCATTCAAGTTTTTCTTCAACTTCTTTCGTGGTGAGTACAGTAACAATCTTTATTTTTTTTATACTTTAATATTCTAATATTTTAATATTTGTGCGTGTTTTAGTTTAGGGTACTGTAGTACATGCATTAAGTGTTCTGTACATTAAGATGGTTTTGTTAACAGTACTACATAAAGGGAGGGTGTTTTAAAAGTCTGAATATACATGTTAAATAAATACGTAAATATGGTGTCCCTACTTCGCGGATTTTCAGCTATCGCGGCCGGGTTTGGAACCTATCTACCGCGATAAACGAGGGTTCACTGTACTCATGATTTTTTGTTTTTCCTTACTATGGGGCTGCTGATAAACTAAACCCAAAGGTTGCTTTCTCCATTGCAAACTGCATAATCCATTATTTGGCAGTAGGATGACACATACTACCAGCCATAAACATAGCCCTGCTGGTAAATGTCAGACGTGCAAGATAAGCAACATAGTTCTCTGGCAGGAACCATGAAGAAAAGGCTTGATTTAGTAGAGAGTATTCCTTTCTTTTCGAGAGCAGATTCCATGTCCTTGCCAATATGTAAGTTAGTGGAATTCAAGATTTCCCTTTGACTGCCTCAATGGAGATGAAGAGTCATACATTGGGATAAATGTCCCCAATATTGGGCATGAAATAGACCTTGCAACTAAGCTTTCCCTCCTGAAACCCTGATTTTGGTAGCTGCTGTAATTATTCCAAGCCAACCACTTTTCCTGATGAAAAGAGAATCTGTGGTGAGTATTTTTCTTACACATACATAGTGAGTAATGGGGATCTTGGCTGGCTTGTGCCTGACGTGAGAATGGTAAATGCTGCAGGCAAAGGAAAGAGTCCTCTTGCCGGAGTCCTTTAATACTCTATCAATGCGTCAGATCAAAGGCACAGTTCTGGCTAAGACCAACTGAAGAGAAGCCTTTTATACGTATTGGTTGATCTGTCTTGTGGATCCTTGGGGAGCAGAGAAGTAAGTCTTTTGAGGACTCACAGTGGCTACCAAAAATAGGTTTTTCCTTCATTAACAATTTTCTTTTTTGTTAAACAAAGAAATTCAGTCAGTGGATTTTTTTAGTAGAAATTGTGCAACAGAACTACTGTATATTTCCGCGTATAAGATGACCTTTAGATGAGACGAGGTAAATAATCATGGCAAATTTTCATGAATTTATCTCATATCTGAGAAAAGTGATTATTTGCAAAAATTAAACAGTACAACTATATTAATAATAATGATGACTTACATAAAGGTTGTTTTGCTTGTTGTATCCAATAACAGTACAGTGGTACCTCGACATACAAAAGGCTCAACTTACAAAAAACTCGAGATACGAAAGCAAATACGAAAAATTTTACAGCTCTACATACGAAAATTACTCAAGTTACGAAAGGTGGTTGCTGTAAAGTCCCGAGATTCGCCCGGACCACCGAGAACAATTTTAAAACTCCCGCGCCGCCAACTGAGTAAACTTGCCACCATCCTCCTGCTCTCCCATTGGTTCCTGATGCTAGTCACCCCATAAGATCCTGCTCTCCTATTGGTCAGCATCTACCCCTTTTGCTTTAAGTATTCTATTGGTAAAAGGATGCTGTAAATTGAAAAACTTATTCATGCAATACATTTAATAACAAAAAAAAAATTAGGTAAAGATAGAATAAAGAATAGAAATGAATGGTTATTATACTGTTTGGTAGTTTCAGTAGTTGAAGAGAGATAATGAAAATTTATGGCTTACTGTGTATACACTAGGAAAAGTGATTGCTTGGCGATCGTTCGATACTCGTAAGTGCTGGATGTAAACAGAAGTTTGGAAGCTTTTGTTTTGTTTGTTTATTATAGTTAATGGTTACTTAATAATTATTTGAAATTAGTACATGCAATACATTTAATAAAAAAATTGTGAATTAGATATCATAAACTATAAAATAAATCAGACTGCTATCATCGAAGCCAACAAATACGTATTTTTTAGAATTCTTCTTCTGTTTTAATATTACGTTATGTATATGTTTCATTATAGCTGTCAGTAACTCGGTATCTCCATTAGGTAAAGATAGAATAAAGAATAGAAATGAATGGTTATTATACTGTTTGGTAGTTTCATTAGTTGAAGAGAGATACCAATGAAAATTTATGGCGTACTGTGTCCTAGGAAAAGTGATTGCTTGGCGTTCGTTCGGTACTCATAAGAGCTGAATGTAAACAATCGATTGGAAGGTTTTTTTTTTGTTTGTTTGTGTATTATAGTTAATGATTAATTAATAATTATTTGAAATTAGTACATACTGATTATTTATACATTATATTGGCATATTCTAAGCTTTTAGCTTCTTAGGTTTAGATGTCAGAATCATAGACTAGGCTACAGTAGCAACCGCTAACATAGGCTAGGCTTATTGCTAAAGGACATATGCTAAAGTCCTAATATATGCAGTAAAAATGGGGTTGAACATTACATGCAGTTGAATATTACTCAAGTATGTACAGTATTTTGCCTTTTTGGAGTCATATTTCTTCCGTCGGATCGGCGTTGTAACCCTAGAACATGTGTTGTAGGCCTGGAAATATAATTTACTGGGGTGTTTTTGTAGGGCTTGGAACGGATTAGCCATTTTACATGTAAAATGCGGTTCAAGATATGAAAAACTCATGATACGAAGGCCCCCTCAGAACGGATTAATTTCGTATCTCGAGGTACCACATATATCATATCTTTACTGTATTACAGAATAATCGTCATGTACATCATTTGCATTTGATATTGCTTACATTCTCAAAATCTCAGCTGATTTTAGTATTATCGATGTCTTCTTTGCCATTATTTGTCAGGAGAGATATTATTCGGAGATACCTTTTTATCATAACGAGGTTTGGTTGAAAACATGCACATATTACTTCATTGTATAAGCATTGAGTAGGTGTGATTTCTCTGGTTCCAAACATCACTGCCGCCTGGCCGTTACGTGTTTTATTCACCCTCGGCTATAACCTGCAGCTTTAATTTACTTGTATGCTTTCTTGATATCTCCACAGCATAAGAAATGAACAAAAATGTATTTTATTTTTACCTAATGAGAATCGGCAGTGTTTAACAATTTTAACGGAGCTCTTAATAAACACTCGATAGTTACTGTAAATGATGTCACAATCAGCTGTTTCTCAATTCGGTTGTTTATGCCAATATATGTTTACAATAATATTTTCATTCAGAATTCTAAAAACCGGATTTTGTAGTGGAGGATGGAGGAGTATCATTAGTATTACAATCGATGAGAGAGAGAGAGAGAGAGAGAGAGAGAGAGAGAGAGAGTGAGAGGAGAGAGACGAGAGAGAGAGAGCGAGAGGACTGAGAGAAGGAGAGAGAGAGAGAGAGAGAGAGAGAGAGAGAGAGAGAGAGAGAGAGAGAATTGCCTCGGGCAGGTTGTTACACTGATAGATATCCACTTGCGAAAGTAGAATAATTGCTGGATTGAGAATAATGATAATCTAAATAAAACATGTTTAACTGTAATCATATTACATGTATTATTGTTCTATTACATTATAAGAAAAAACGGTAATATGCCATTTGTATTCTAGGTTTGTTTACAGTCTCAGCTGATTGCGTTTTACCGATATCATCTCTGTCTTTAGTTACTGAATGGAACTTAATTAAGAGATACATACATTCCTTTCGTCAGTGATCAAAGTTGGGTTTAACAAAGCCGTGTCTATATGTTTTTCATACTGCTAATAATACTACAATAATGAACGATAATAATTGTACACAGTCATCTTCGTATGCCTGAATTGTTCGAAACAGTTACAATTAAATTACAAACAGCTTAGCGTGCTGCCTATCTTGATGTTCGCTGCGTTCATCATAAAAGCACGGACGGAATGTGAAAATATAGTCAAAATAATTTTTAAAATGCCATGAATGGTACCGAAGATGATTTGTATATCGACGACGAAGCCGAAGCCGAGTCACCAGAACTAGACTGGAATCCCCAAGATCGAGGTACACTCGACAAGAGAAGTGAAAATACAGTTTTCATTAGCTTTCGTTCATTGAATTTCCCATTTGTTTGTACTGAAAACACATATCGCTAAATTTACTCTAGAATATGAAAATACACTGCAAATTATATCATATAAGTTAAAACTGCAAAACAAAAACTGTTCAGATACTTAAAATCACGATATAGTATGTCTGAAGTAATTGTTATTTCTCAGTTGGATTTGTTCATAGAGATCTGGTAGATAGAATGTGAATTTCTGATTTGTAGTACAGCAGTACCTCGAGATACGAAATTAATCTGTTCCGAGGCGCCCTTCGTATCATGAAGTTTTCGTATCTTGGACCAAATTTTACATGTAAAATGGCTAATCCGTTCCAAGCCCTCCAAAAACACCCCAGTAAATTATATTTCCAGGCCTACAACACATGTTCTAGGGTTACGACGCCGATCCGACGGAAGAAATATGACTCCAAAAAGGCAAAATACTGTACATACTTGCGTAATATTCAACTGCATGTAAGTTCAACCCCATTTTTACTGCATATATTAGGACTTTAGCATATGTCCCTTAGCAATAAGCCTAGCCTATGTTAGCGGTTGCTACTGTAGCCTAGTCTATGATTCTGACATCTAATCCTAAGAGCTAAAAGCTTAGAATATGCCAATAAAATGTATAAATAATCAGTATGTACTAATTTCAAATAATTATTAATTAATCATTAACTATAATACATAAACAAACAAAAAAAAAACCTTCCAATCGATTGTTTACATTCACCTCTTACCTGTCTTACGAGTACCGAACGAACGCCAAGCAATCATTTTTCCTAGGACACAGTAAGCCATAAATTTTCATTAGTACCTCTCTTCAACTAATGAAACTACCAAACAGTATAATAACCATTCATTTCTATTCTTTATTCTATCTTTACCTAATGGAGATACCGAGTTACTGACAGCTATAGTGAAACATACGTAAAGTAACGTAATATTAAAACAGAAGAATTCTAAAAAATACGTATTTGTTGGCAGTCTGATTTATTTTATATTTTATGATATCTAATTCACAATTTTTTTATTAAATGTATTGCATGTACTCATTTCAAATAATTATTAAGTAACCATTAACTATAATAAACAAACAAAAAAAAAGCTTCCAAACTTCTGTTTACATCCAGCACTTACGAGTATCGAACGATCGCCAAGCAATCACTTTACACAGTAAGCCATAAATTTTTCATTATCTCTCTTCAACCACTGAAACTACCAAACAGTATAATAACCATTCATTTCTATTCTTTATTCTATCTTAATCTAATGTTTTTTTGTTATTAAATGTATTGCATGAATAAGTTTTTCAATTTACAGCATCCTTTTACCAATAGGAGAGCAGGACCTTATGGGGTGACTAGCATCAGGAACCAATGGGAGAGGGAGGATGGTGGCGAGTTTACTCAGTTGGCGGCGCGGGAGTTTTAAAATTGTTCTCGGTGGTCCGGGCGAATCTCGGGACTTCACAGCAACAACCTTTCGTATCTTGAAAACTTTTTGTATGTAGAGCTATAAAATCTTTCGTATTGCTTTCGTATCTCGAGTTTTTCGTAAGCTGAGCCTTTCGTATGTCGAGGTACCACTGTACTATGTATCATGAGACAATATTTACCAGTTTTCCTTCATGAACGGGGATATTATTGCATTATCGTAAGTGGTGAATGCAATTATTTTAGTTTCTACAAACTCATGTTTGTATTCCAAAGCGATTAAAGTTAGCTAACGTCAATGGCAGTCAATGTAGCGACGGCTAAGGTAGGTTGAGCATTTCTAGTTGCATCTGCAAGAGCGTTTTCTATGATGTGAGGAGGAGTCCTAGAACTTTGAGCAGGGCAAGTCACTGGATATTGGCTTACGTAACGGATTTCACACTTTGATTACTTTGACGTTGACATGGATTGAATGCTAGTTGCTGTTTACAAAGCTACTGTCTTTAAACTTAAATCTTTATCAAGGTTAAAGTAGCATGTCAGCTCAAAGATTTTCTGGCTATATACTCCCATTACAAAGCAGTTCGTAGTAGCCTACAGCCCTACACGACTGCATTTCTTTGCTGCGAGGCTGAAAGATCTCCCAACACATCAGCATTTTTTGCACGATATAAAACTTTAATTGCCTGTGCAATACATATTGAGTTATTTGTGGTAATAAATATTTTTACTTAACACAGCTTTTTTTGTGAATGATTTTTGGATGAAATCCGATTTTCAAAAGTACAGACTATATCAAGAGAGCAAGAATGACCTCAGCCTGTGTAAAATTTTCCACGTCTTTTTACAATCTTTGAATGTTACGGCAACTGTCGAATGAAATCAAGATTAGGGAATGAATTTCTTGGAGAATTAACTTGAATATTATGATCCTTCAAATTTTATCTAGCATAGTGCAGCACGATCTTGGCAGTCATATCACCCTGTTTCGCAGGTATCTGTGCACTTACTCACCGCTTTCTTCTGCCTTTCCCCCGTTACAAGTATGTCACCAATACTAAAATTCTCTCTCTCTCCACTTCTAAAACTTACTTTAAACATATATATTACCATTCAGTCTCCCAAAGGAAAATATAATGAAATTAAGTAGTTATGAATAGGCCTAAGCTTTCAAGTGAGCAGATTTTATTCTCTCTCTCTCTCTCTCTCTCTCCACTTTTAAAACACATTTGAAAAAATATTATCACTCAATCTCTCAAAGTAAATATAATGAATTAAGTATCTGTATAGATAGGCCTATGATTGTGCTCTCTCTCTCTCTCTCTCTCTCTCTCTCTCTCTCTCTCTCTCTCTCTCTCTCTCTCTCTCTCTCTTCCCACTTTTGAAACATTTGAAAAAAACATTATCACTTAATCTCTCAAAGTAAATATAATGAATTAAGTATCTCTATTGATAGGCCTATGCTTGTGCGCTCTCTCTCCCTCTATTGTCATAATATTTCAGTCTTTACTGTATTGTTCCTCAATATTTCCACAAGTACTGCCCAAATTTAAAAAAACTTTCTCTCATTGTTTAAGATCCGTCCTCAAATAGTACGTATAAATTTTACGTAAGTTTAGTGTCAAACATTACTTATAAAAGGGATTTTGACGTAAGGAAAAATCTATTTCTGGGCGATTGGTTCGTGTCGCCCAGCGAAATATCCCTTTAATCCATTATTTCTAAGGTAAATGCACTAACACATACCAGAGAATAAATAAAATAAAGAAAAGGTCAGTACTACTGACCGCTCACCCTCCAAGAGGGTGTCGGTATGAACACTAGGGCGAGTGAGACCACTACCACGAACCACTTACCAATAGAAATCTCCTACTACAAAACCCCCACAAGAGGGGAGCCGACCCACAGAGTGGGCAGCAACTACTACTACTCCATCCCATGCTGCCGACTGCTGCGCCTCTGGTGGCCATCCTGAAGTTAGCAGACAATCTTGAGCGCAGGGATGGGTAGGGTGGGATTTCGCTGGGCGACACGAACCAATCGCCCAGAAATAGATTTTTCCTTACGTCAAAATCCCTTTTCTGGGCTCAGTTCGTGTCGCTGCGCGAAATCGTACCAGAGAATTAGCACAAGATTGTAAAGAAAATAAATAAATAAGGTCTCAATAAAACTTAAAATAAAATAAAGAAATATAATTGCTAAGAAATATACATATACACAATTATACAAGTTAGAAAATATTCCTTAAAATTAACTTAAAGTTAACATATATGTACAGGGCTTACATGGAATATATGTTGATCTTAACATTTGTGTATAGTTAATATGTACAAAGTAAATAAAGCAATTATAATAATAAACTGAATTTGAACAAACTTAGAAAATAATATAATAAACAAATGTATATGACTTAGTATACAAAACCCGTAACCATTGCAAATGTAGATGTGTCACCCTAGCATAAAAATAAGGGGACCACATCATAGAGATCAGAATATACAAACAATTGTGGGTGACCCTAGCAAAAAAAATAAGGGACACCCACTGTACCATCACGAGCAGCTAAGACTCAAGGTAGACGTAGATGAACATGGTAGGTATAGACAAACTGTTGAATGAGATAGGTAGAAAGGAGAACTGGATCTTCAACTTAAGATTAAGCAGAGTCGGGGGGAAACTATGTTACCCGCCGCAACTGCTGAAAATTTCAGAGCTTCCAAGGACTTTAAGTAATGACGCTTAAATACTGTCGGCGATTTCCATCCAGTATACTTTTTTTAAATCATCAAAATTCATGTGTTGGAAATAGTTAATTGAGGTGGCAACTGCCCTGACATCATGAGCTTTAGGGAAGGAATCAGGGTTGGCTTGCTTAATAAAGTACAGGATCTGTTGCCTGATACCTTTAATAGATAAAGTACCACCTTTTTCTCTCTTAAAGAGAGGACCCGACGAGGATGTCCTGGACAGAAAGGCTCGTAAGGTCGATACTGGACAAAGAGAAACATCTTGTGGAAGGGGTATAACCTTCCACGGTTCCCACCTCATCAAAGGATCCTCATTCTTTGCTAAAAAGCTACGTTCCGGAGAAAGTAGAACTTCCCCTGTGGGAAGAAATTCTATATGATTCGGATCTCTGGATAACGCCGACAGTTCTGAAATTCTAGCTCCTGAAGCCAAGCTTAATAAAAATAGAGTTTTTCTTAAGAGCATTATAAATGAACATGTCGTATTGTCTGTTTCTGAAGCCAGCTTTAGAACATCATTCAAGAACCACGATACTGACGTAGGCCTCACTGAAGGTCTAAGTCTAGCACAAGCCTTGGGAATAGACGAGAAGTAAGAGTCTGTCAAGTCTATGTTGAACCCGAGTTGAAAAATCTTCTTCCAGGCTGACTTGTTTGTCGTAATAGTGCTAGCTGCTAAGCCTTTTTCAAATAAAGATCTGAAAAAGGATATAGCTGAATTGATTGTCATGATTCTAATATCTGATTCTCTCAGGAAGGTTGCCAACTTTTTGACTGCAGCATCATACTGTCTCAAAGTTGAATCTCTTTTATCAGATTCCAAGAAAAGAATATTTCGTGGATCAATATCTGCATCTTTTTTAGCCGCAAACTTCATGAAGTCCATAAAGTTAGGGTTTTGAGAATTCCTGAGGAAGCGAACACAGTCTTCGTTTGTACTGACTGGGAGAGCCTGGGATGGGAATTCGAAGAGGACGAAGACCCAGTTCCAGAATCAGAGGGTACCAATTGCTCTTCGGCCAGTCTGGGGCTACTAGAGCTACTTGACCCTTGAACGTCCTGAGTTTGTTCAGTACCTTCAGGAGAAGATTCACTGGAGGAAAGACATAAATCTTCTCCCAGTTGTTCCAATCTATGGACAGGGCGTCCGTGGCATAGGCCAGAGGGTCCAGGTTGGGGGCCACATAACATGGGAGTTTGTGGTTCGCTTGAGATGCGAATAGATCTACTTGTAGACCTGGAACCCTCCGGAGAATCCATTGGAACGAACTGTTGTCCAGTGACCATTCCGACTCCAGAGGAACTGAGCGGGATAGAGCATCTGCTATGACGTTTCTCACTCCAGCTATATGGGTGGAGGAGAGGTGCCAACTGAACTTGTCCGCCAGGGAGAAGATGGCTACCATGACATGATTCAGATGTCGTGACTTGGAGCCTCCCCTGTTTAAGCAATGGACTACCACTGCGCTGTCCAGAACTAGCTTTATGTGGGAGTCGTTTGGCGGACGTAACCTTTTCAGAGTCAAGAACACTGCCATCGCTTCTAGTACGTTTATGTGAAGCCGGCGGAACTGGGGTGACCAGGTTCCTTGAACCTTCTTGAACTGAGAATATCCTCCCCAGCCGCTTAATGAAGCGTCTGTGTGGATGGTAATCCCCGGAGGAGGAAACTGAAGGGGTACTGATATTGACAGGTTCTTCACTTTTGCCCAAGGACGTAGATGATTCCGTAGAATCTGTGGGACTGATGACAACTTGTCCCTGGATCTGACATTTGCTCGTGAGCGCCAGATTCTGGTTAGGTCTTTCAGTTTGGCTTTCATCAAGATGTTTGTCACTGAGGCAAATTGGAGGGAACCCAGGATTCTTTCCTGGCTTCTCCTTGAAGCAAATTTGTGTTCTAGAAATTGCTTTACTGACTTCGCCATTTCCTTTCTCTTGGCTGATGGAATCGACAGAGTATGGGAGGATAGATTCCATTGAATGCCCAGCCACTGAAAGTTGGACTCCGGAGTGAGTCTTGTGACATTCCTCGACTGTTGGAGCCCAAATCAACCAATCGTCGAGATACGCTACTACCATTATCCCCTGAGACCTCAGTTGTTGGACAACTACTTCCGCCAACTTCGTGAACACCCTGGGTGCCACGTTCAGACCGAAGGGAACTACCTTGAAGGAGAATGCTTGATCTCCTATCTTGAAGCCCAGATAAGGGCGAAAGTGTCTTGCAATAGGGATATGATAGTATGCATCTGTAAGATCGACAGAGGTGGTGACGGCCCCACGGGGAAGTAAGGTCCGCACCTGCGAGATGGTCAGCATTTTGAACTTGTCGCAGCGAATGGCCAAGTTTAAGCGGGACAAGTCTAAGATTACCCTTCTTTTTTGTGAGCCTTTCTTTGGAACGCTGAATAAGCGACCTTGAAATTTTAATCTGTTGACTCTCGCTATTGCTCCTTTCTGAAGGAGGTCCTCCGCATACTCCGTCATTTCTTTTGATGGAAGTTGAAGGAAAGGTCTGGATGGAGGGGGATTCGCAACCCAACTCCAACCCAGGCCTTTCGACACAATACTCTGTGCCCACTTGCTGAATCCCTACCGGTGCCGGAAGAGAAACAGCCTCCCTCCTACCTTCGAGCTCTCACTGCTGCTGGGTTGAGTGACCTCCGCGGCCTCCCCGGAAGTGTTTTCCCCTGTTGAGAGACCTTCCTGATCCTCTCTGACGAAAGGATCCCCTACCTCTGCCTCCCCTGCCAAAGCGGTCGTATTGCTGAAAGGCCTGGCCTTCGAACACTTGGTTGAAGGCTGGGGAGACAGCGTAAGAGGTGGAAGGTTGAGGCGGGGGGGAAATCACGTAGATGGGCTGTGATTGAGCCTTAGAAGTAGAGGGTTGGCTGATTGTACCAACGGAACAGCGAAACAGCCTGGGTGAAGCGTTGTTGCTTTTTCTGGTAAGGCTGATAACGTTTCAGTTTCCGCTGAGACTTACCTCTTGCTGATTGGTCTTGGCGTCTCTTTGCAGTGAGACCCCAACGATCCTTAAGGCTTTGGTTAAGCCTTGTCGCTTCCGCCTGGACCTCCTTTACCATTGAATCAGGAAAGAGGTCTGCCCCCCAGATGTTGGATGAAAGCAACTTATTCGGCTCATGACGAATAGTTGCTTCCTGGAGGACATGTTTCCGGCAGTTAGTTCTGGCTGTAGCGAACTCAAACATGTCAGACTGGACTGTTTGCGTCAGTGACTTGGTGAGAAGCTTGAAGAGCGGCTCAGAACCGTAAGAAATAGTCGCTACTTCCGTCATTGCCATGGTATTAATGGACCTGGCTAGCCTAGTCTTGGCCTCAAATTCAGCTTGAATGAGGCTGTCCGGAAGCCTAGGCAGCTTCTCACCAAACTGATCCATAGCACAGTCTGGCTTGAGTTTGCCCGCCGAAAAGGTGTTGGGCAAATCTTCCCACAATTCTCCGAGTGAAGGGAGCAAAGGAGATGTGGGGTCTGCTTCCCTTAGCTGTGGCAACGACTCCCCCTTCTGGGCCGCTGGAATAGTGACCGTTGCTATTTTGCTGAGAAAGGGAAGAGGAGTTCCCTCCTCCATCGTAAAAATGGTGAAGGGACTCTTGAAGGCTTGAATTCTCGTATTTGAACAATCCATATCCTCTAAACACCTGAGCCATTCTCTTTGATCCTGGTCACGTGAGTAGAGGACTGTCTCCTTAGGGACTTTTATCATCTCTAGTCATGGCTGTATCAGTGAGTCTGGCGTAGCCAATGAACGGTGGTTGGAGACCCTCCGGGTAGAACTCGAAGTCCTCAATCCTTCGAGTACCACACTCCGGAATGGAAATAAGACCGTCCTGGAAAGGGGCGTATGACGCCACCCTCCAGGGTTATTCATAGAGAACGGAGGCAGAGAGTCATAAGGTGGAGCTGAGCTAGTCCGGTGCCGAAAGCTGGGGAGTAGCTAGAGGGGCCTGATTAAGTCCGGCGATGATGTTGTCCTGAGACGTAATCCTGTCGGACAACCGGGAGAACATCTGCTCCATGCTGTTCCTCAGAGAGCCGACCAAGTCTCCCATGTGTTGCAACAGTCCAGCATTGGGATCCAAAACCGGAGCTGCTGCGGAGGTGGATGGGTAACTTGGAACAGGTACCAAGGGGAGAGGAGAAACTGCTGGCTCAGCCGGAGTACGTGGCCTCTCCTTGGAAGACCTGCTCTTTGAGGATTTGGAGCTTGAAACAGAAGCTCTAGACCTCTCTGCTCTGGGGTTTGCAGCCGGAGACTTACGAGACGTTGACGCCGACGAAGTCTTTTTGGACGACGACGACGTCTTTTTGAGGGTTTTTTACAACCAATTCTCTGGCCTTGACCTTAGGTCTTACTGAAGCGTCGGGTGAAGTATAAAGGAGCTCAGCTCCTGTAAAGCCTTGGAAGGAAGCTGGAGAGTTAGCAGGAGTAGAAGACCCAGTGGCGCCCAAGGGAAGCCCTTGGGCGTCCAACGTACCTACCTTGACCAACAGGTCGTCAACACCTACCATGGGCTCTATATTCAAATCAAGTGTCGCGACGTCCGACGAGATATCTTGGCCTGGTTCCTTTATCGAAGCGGCGAGCTGTTGATGAATCGCCGCCATAGTTGGGGCTGCCTCTGCCGGGTCGACGTAACCCGTCGACTTGTCCGCCGGGGGGAGGGAAAGATTAGGACAGCCAACCTCTTCTCTAGAATGTAGGGCTGTCCCTTGGCGGCGTTCTTCCCGAATCCGCCGACCCAAGCCCTCAGGGTTGCCAGAGCGGTATCTCTAACGGCGGGAGCCTGGAAGAGAGGGCGTTCATTAGTTTTAAGTTTAAACTTAAGATTAAAACTTAAGTAATATAATAGGCTTAGTCTAAACACATAGGGGATGTACCATCCAATATAAAAAGAGCTTAAGCTTAAAATAAAAGATTAAAATTAAACTTAAGATCTAAAACATTTATTGGAATTACCGAACGGAGTTGGGAATACTTACCCCGTCTAAGAACTGACTCACGAGATCGTAACATATGGTGCAGGTTTCGTGGAACCAGACCTGCAGATTCCCGTGCGGAGTCGCGCATGGAGCGCGGGACCTGCAGACTTCATGTCCACAGGGGTCCTGGAGCATGGCGTTGCATCCTGGATGCTCACAGTTGGTGGTCTGTAAGTGAAAAGATACATGAGTACCCTAAAAGACATCACTTACAGGCTAATAGGCTAATAGAACTCCGCTGCATGCCGGAGCGCGAAAAAATTTTGGGCATAACCCCTCCCTTACCGCCTGAATAGGCTATAACCCCGGAAAGGTCCGGTGTGACAACGTGGGTAAGGGAGGGACTCGGCTTAAGCTAGCTTAAATTAAACTTATGATAGCTTAAAATAAACACAAAAACACTTAAGCCTAATAGCACTAAGTACCGGAATAATTCCGGTGCGCGGCGGTGTTCGTGTCGCGATATCAGCGAGACGGGATGGTTAGAAAAGACCAACTGTACGCCTGATGTCCGCCCGCAAGGGTGAACTAGCAACCTTCCACGTGATTGACGGAGCTCCGGTAAGATAAAAAGCACCAACAATCCGGGAAGGAGCGAGAGGGCGAAACAGACTCGAGCAAACAACGGGGCAACGGAGTAACAACGGAGGGGGAAGGCCAATCCCCCTACCTAGTCACCCCAGCGCACCATGAAGCAAGAGAACGGTCAAGTCCAGTCCTGGGTCTGTCCAGCCTCCCTTACTCCCTCCGCCTAGGGAGAGAGGGAGACAGGCACGGGTATGTGGAGCGAGCGAGGACAGACCTCCCTCCCCCCGGCTCTATGGTAGAGCGGGAGGAGGGTAGGGTGACTGGACGGGCGCCTGGCTGCTTCGCGATCACATGGTGACCACGGAGCGGTAACATAAGAAAACACATCAAAAAACATAGCCTAGGTTAAAGCAACCAACTAATCAGTGAGATGCTATAGAGAAGCAACCGAACTGATGAGAGGAAGCAATAAACTGGTGGGGACCATGAAATACAGGACCTAGGCTACGTAATATGCCAGACGCCGTAGGCTAACCTAAAATACATAATTACTAAAATTAAATTAAAATAAAGTAAGAAAGTAAATCAGTAGGAGAAAAAATCCAGGAGTGTACGACTAACCCGAAAGAAAGTCTACCACTCAAAGCTAGCCGGGGCCGATACTAAGAGCTGTGGCTAGGGTCTGGATGGAAGATGCCTACGCAAGGTAAAGAAGACATGCATGCATGACATAAACCAAGTAGGCTGGACCCCTAACATAATATAGATAACTAGCAATAGAGCGTAAAGTAACAAGGGAAGGTTCTAGGTATGGAAGACCAAGAACGAACCCGCCACGAGGCAGAACAATGCCGCCATGCTTCCGACCAAGAGCCAGTATTTATACCTAAAAAACGGCAAATACTGACTCAAAGCTGGAAAAAACCAAATAGAAACATTAACGGATTACTTAACTTAGCTGCTGCGATGGCTGAACGCTCCATATCTAGTAAAATCCTTGTAAGGGGCACAAAAAACACAAGAGCAAAAAAGGTACGTGTGTACACAGTGCGCTAACTTAAAAGGATGGCCACCAGAGGCGCAGCAGTCGGCAGCATGGGATGGAGTAGTAGTAGTTGCTGCCCACTCTGTGGGTCGGCTCCCCTCTTGTGGGGGTTTTGTAGTAGGAGATTTCTATTGGTAAGTGGTTCGTGGTAGTGGTCTCACTCGCCCTAGTGTTCATACCGACACCCTCTTGGAGGGTGAGCGAGTCAGTAGTACTGACCTTTTCTTTATTTTATTTATTCTCTGGTATGTGTTAGTGCATTTACCTTAGAAATAATGGATTAAAGGGATATTTCGCGCAGCGACACGAACTGAGCCCAGAAATAAGGTTTCACAATAGGTTTTAAAAAAGGATGATCGATATTCTACCCTGAACTATTCAAGTATAAATGATTATAGGACCTCTACAAAATCTTGTAGAGGTCCTATAATCATTTATACTTGAATAGTTCAGGGTAGAATATCGATCATCCTTTTTTAAAACCGATTGTGAAACCTTATTTATAAGTAAAGTTTGACATTACTTATAAGTAAAGTTAATGGAAATCTAGAAAGCAACAAACGCTATGATTTTGAAGCTCCGGCCCCTTTCTAGAGTTGCCTGGTGTGGCATTATTGAACAATATTTGTCCGAAGATTTTAAAAAATTGTATCTTAACTCTCCTTGCCGAGTGTACATGTAATCAATCTTGTGATATGTGAGAAAACTTTAATGAAAAATAAATATTATGTTATCATAAATGTTATTACCACTGTAAGTACACTACTAATGAAATTTCTTAAAGGTTACCTAAAGATAAGATTGCTGTCAGTGCAACCGCAACTCGATGTTTACATTTTCTCAGCTGTGATCGCATAGATAAATATTTCTTTCATTGATTTCGAACTATTCCTCAAATAGGTGATTTGTTATGAAGATATGCCAATAATATATATGGTAAAATGGTTTTATTACCTTTATTATCATTTTATTTCATAAAGTGAATCTTTGTGTGTGTTGGTGGTTAGGCTATAGCACCAAGGCCGAGGCTAGCCTACAGATACGCATCTTAGAATTCAAGGTTTGATCTTTAGTATTACAGTATAAGATGACCCCCAATTTTTAGGGGGGAATTTTAGAATTTAAAGGTCGTCTTATACATGGAAATATACAGTACTTGCATTTTCTTTAATCTTTGTAAAGTACATGAAGCTGGAGATTTAGTGCCAATGAGTAAGGATACCATTATGTATGGCCAAGCCTCTGCTTATGTTCCCTCTGTTTTGCTAGTTTTAAATTATGAAGGATAGTGCAGAAGTTTATTCAAGAACTTTTCAGATGTCTGCAAACAGGAATGTCACTGTTCAGCAATACATTGTAATCTAGAAATTTGTCTGTTTTTCTTTTATAAGTCTTTTTGTGTCCTAATTCTCAGCATAACACAATCAAAATGTTAATGCAAATAAAGCACTGTTATGCATTTTAAATATTTCTTTGTAAATAATCCTCCTTTTCTCTGTATTTAGTGTGGCATGCAGATTGTCTTTGCCTCAGACCTGAACCGTGCTATTGACTTGATATTTGGTCTTCTACATCAAGATGTTGTTGGATGTACTCTTAGTTTATTGGTTCATACACTACCCATGTATATGACTGGCCCAAATTCTGGTAAGCTGTAGTCTTAGTTATGTATTAACTAGGAATATGGTTATTGTATATTAATTCAAAAAGTGTCTCTTAACTGTGCTTACTTGCAATTTTGTTTTCATATTGAATTTTGAGTGTAATTTTTAATCTTATAACAGGGATATCAGATGGGGGTTTTCATTGTAGATGATATACTGCTAATGTTCCTCTTCATTTGCTGACTTTGTTGTTGAGGACTATTTTTTTATATTACAACCCATTGTATACAAATACCCTAGTGTCATTGTGACAAAATCACCTGAACATAACAAAAGACTATAAAGTCGAGAAAGTAGACATCAGTCGTCACTGTGCATGCCTGGGAGAATCCTCAGGTTTTAACTTTTACCACTGTCACCCTACATTTGCCTACAGTGACAAACACTTCATCCTTAGGCCAACACTCATTCAATTTTATGTACTTTTCATTTTCCTTGTTTTTAATTAATATCATATGTGACATTTTTTTTGTACTGAATTAATTGGTGTATTTGCCATTTGGTGTGGTTTACATAGAACTCCAAAAATCAATGACAACTGAAAGTCAGCGATAATAGCGCTGATCCCCAGTTGTTGGCGCCAATCCTCAGTTATGTATTGGCACAAACGACCGAGGATTGGCACCAAAAATTAGGTTATTGTCGTCACTAGACAAGCGCCATAAAACTGGATCGTTGATAATTGAGGACTGGGGACTGTCTGTATTAGGTTTGAAATAACTGCATTCCGTAATACTTTTGGTAAAGTACAAGGTTAGTCTAGCTGATCAGAAATTGATTGCTAATCAACTAGACTACCCTTATATTTTACCAAACCAAGCTGTGGTTCTTCAAACCATGAATTGCCATCACATTCAGAATTACATTTCCTAAGTGGAAGAATTACCTTTATAAACCTTATTTCAATAAATATGTACTAGTATATATTACTTTATTTTTATTTTATAAGTAAAATTTGTAATGTCTAGTATGTTTCAATAAATAAATTTTCCATCTGAATCCTACAAGTTAGTGATCTAGTGAATCTTTTATAACAATATTGATTTCCTTATCACAGCATTAAGTGCCTAAACATGTGTAATAGATCTTAGGAATCTGATATGATCAACAGTGTATTAAAATGTTTTATTTTTGTTTCTGCTGTTGATTTGTAAAAAAATGTACTGTAGAGAGGTTTATTGTTAAGATATGCAGACATGAAATTTATGTCAGCTATGTATTCATGTTTTAAGCAATGGTAAATGTAAGTACGTATTTGATTAGAGATAAATAAGAATTTGAGTTTATGTAATGAGTTTATTTTCTCATAAACTGATAATGATAGTAGGCATATTTATTTACCCATTGCATATAATGGACCTGAATGTAGAACTGTCAGATGAGTGTGATTTAAGCACTTCTTATGGTAACAAGTTAGTATCAAGTGAGTCAAACAGCTTGTGCTAATCATCATCATAAAAATCATTTTGTGAATGAATACTAATAATTTTGCAGACGACTTGGCATGTGAACCTAGGACTCATGCCCTTGCACGCTTGACTGTAATGATGATCATCTCAGCTTGGTTAGTGGTTCAGCAACCATCTGTGAAATCAGAGGTAAGTTATTGCTATTTTCAGTTTAAATGAACCCTATGTAATACCTTGTTTGTCATTATTGTTATATACTTTTTTTTTTATTATCGAAGAATCCCTTATTGAAGTATGGCATGTACTTCTGCTGATGTAATGTTGCTTAGCACTGCAGATAATATTTAAGACTTCCAGACTTAAATTGATCAGATCAGGACATAAATAATCAAACTAACAGTTCTAGTGACTGAGTTTGTGAAAGTTAGTTACTTAACCCTTAAACGCCGAAGCGGTGAAAAAAAAATGTCTCCTGTGTGCCGGAGACGTTTCAGAGTGAGCGCGGAAGCGGCAAAAATATTTTTTTCAGAAAATCACAGCGCGCTTAGTTTTCAAGATTAAGAGTTCATTTTTGGCTCCTTTTTTTGTCATTGCCTGAAGTTTAGTATGCAACCATCAGAAATGAAAAAAATTATCATTATCATATATAAATAATGCGATATATGATAGCGCAAAAACGAAATTTCATATATAATTGTATATAAATCGCGCTGAGCGCAAAACGGTTAAAGGTAACAAGTTACTTTTTTTTTTCGTTGTAATGTACACTAAATTGCAATCATTTTGGTATATAACACATTGTAAAACAATAAAAGCAACACAGAGAAAATATTATCACAAAATAATGCATGAATTCGTAACGCGCGGACGTAAACAAATAATTTTTTCAAAAATTCACCATAAATCTGAATATTGTCCTAGAAACTTCCAATTTCTTTCAAAATGAAGAAAAATGATTGAATATTACTATACTGTAAGAATATTAGCTTACAAATGCAGTTTTCGATCATATCTGACGAGTTAAAGTTGACCGAATGTCGAATTTTTTATATATATATTTTTTATATGCAATTATTTCGGAAATAAGAAAAGCTACAACTTTCAAATATTTTTCGTTTTATTCTACATGAAATTGCGCACATTTTCATATATAAAACTCTATGAAATGCCTAATATGAAATGGAGCAAATATTCCGAGAATGGGACTTACGCATTTCGGAGATTTGTGGCGGAGAATCCGTGCGCGGAGGGAAGGAAAGTTTTTTTTTAAAAATTCACCATAAATTTAAATATTTTGCTAGAGACTTCGAATTTGTTTCATGATGAAGATAAATAACTGAATATTACTAGACTGTAAGAGTTTTATCTTACAATTGCGTTTTTCGACCATTTCGGTAGAGTCAAATTTGACCGAACGTGTTTTTTTTCTATTTATCGTGATTTATATGCAAATATTTCAAAAATGAGAAAAGCTACAACCTTCAACTATTTTTTGTTGTATTATACATGAAATTGCGCACATTTTCATATATAAAACTTTATGTAACGGCTAATTTAAAATGGTGCAAACATTACCACAATCGCACATATGATTTTTTCGGAAGAGTTACCGCGCGGACGTAAAGAAAATGTTATTTTTTTCATAAATTCACCATAAATCGAAATATTGTGCTAGAGACTTCCAATCTGTTGCAAAATGAAGGTAAATGCTTGAATATTACTAGAATATAAGCGTTTTAGCTTACAATTGCGTTTTTCGACCATTTCGGTAGAGTCAAAGTTGACTGAAGGTTGAAAATTTGTCACTTATCATTTTTTATATGAAAATATTTCAAAATTGATAAAAGCTACAACCATGGGTTGTTTTTAGTTGTATTGTGCATGAAATTGCGCACATTTTCATATATAAAACTTTATGTAACGGCTAATTTAAAATGGTGCAAACATTACCACAATCGCATGTATGATTTTTTTCGGAAGAGTTACCGCGCGGACGTAAGGAAAAAGTTTTTTCATAAATTCACCATAAATCGAAATATTGTGCTAGAGACTTCCAATTAGTTGCAAAATTAAGGTAAATGATTGAATATTACTTGAATATAAGATTTTTAGCTTACAATTGCGTTTTTCGACCATTTCGGTAGAGTCAAAGTTGACCGAAGGTTGAAATTTTGGCACTTATCGTTATTTATATGAAAATATCTCAAAACTGATGAAAGCTACAATCATGAGTATTTTTTTTGCTGTATTCTACATAAAAATGCACACATTTTCATATATAATACTACATGTAACAGCTAATTTAAAATGGTAAAAAAATTATGTCAAAGTGACGGAATAATTTCCGAGATGTGTCACAGATACTTTTAAGTGCGGCAAGAAAGAAATTCGTGCTTGCGCGCCTGCGTAATGATTGTAAACAAAACAACACATTGATCCGTGAACTCCCAGCATCCCCCAAGGCGCGTGATTCAAGAGTTTTCGGCTGGTAGGCCTAAAAGTATTTTTCCGCGAATTTTTAAAAAAACTTTTGTATGTCGACGTAAAATACGTCCAGTCAGCACCCGAGAGACAAAAAATGTCGACGTAAAATACGTCCAGTCGGCGTTTAAGGGTTAATGTAATAAACTTTCCCTCTGTGATGCATTGTAATAAGTTTAAGAAAGGAGTCCACAGTTTTAGATTTGCTTCCTTGGATTTCTTGTTATGAGAATCGGAACACTTTTTTTAAAGCACTTAGAATCAGGGAGCCCAAAGTTTTCAAGCACATGAGAATAGGTACACAATGGATCTTTAAGGGGTGTGTGACTGACATCTGAAATTTGATTAATTTATTTGCATTTTTTATTTCTAAAAAATTTCACTTTTTCTACCTACCTAAAAAATTTAACTTTTTCTATATGCCTATTTTTTTTACTCTTCCTTGCACTGGTATACAGTTTCTGTTATTCAATAAAAAAGGAAACAAATGAATTATTCTTCATTGTGTGTACACTTTGCTAGCTATACTGAAATAATAATAATTATATACGGAATTTCTTTCAGGCTGTTTAATGATTATTCATTTGATATAGTGTTACGATAGGCCTTAGTTATTTATGACTTTTAAATATCTTTACATTGAATGTGGTATATAAGATCAAAATTAATTTTGGAAGTGTTCATTGAAAACATTCTATAATTTCAATGACAGGCGGGAGCTACTGTGAATTTAGCAAATGGGGGACTTTCTTGCCCAAGAAAACGTACATACCATGACCGGGAACTGGAGGAAATGGAAACTAATCTCCAATTGCATTCGGGAGAACTTGCAATACCACGTGGAACTCCAGGGTTAAGTAGAGATGGCACTTCTCTCTTGGTTGCTGTGGAATCACTTCTGAAACTAATGACTCAGGTAAGATGGATCAGTGAAATGCAGTTTCAGTAGGAATTATTTTCTGTGCGAGTTATAGAATATAACCTTCCTGAGATTACTTAACCCTTAAACGCCTAAGCGGTATATTAAAAATCGTCTCCTGTATGCCTGGGGGGTCTCAGAGCGAGCGCGGAAGCGGAAAAAATATATATATTTTTAAATCACAGTGCGCTTAGTTTTCAAGTTTAAAAGTTAATTTTTGGCTCCTTTTTTTGTCATTGCCTGAAGTTTAGCATGCAACCATCAGAAATGAAAAAAATTATCATTATCATATATAAATAATGCGATATATGATAACGCAAAAACAAAATTTCATATATATTTGTATTCAAATCGCGCTGTGAGCAAAACTGTTAAAGCTAACAAGTTAATTTTTTTTCATTGTATTGTACACTAAATTGCGATCATTTTGGTATATAACACATTGTAAAACGATCAAAGCAACACAGAGAAAATATTATCACAAAATGATGCATGAATTCATAACGCGCGGACGTAAAAAAATGTTTTTTCAAAAATTCACCATAAATCTAAATATTGTTCTAGACACTTCCAATTTGTTTCAAAATGAAGATAAATGATTGAAGATTACTATACTGTAAGATTTTTAGCTTACAATTGCAGTTTTTGACCATTTCGGACGAGTTAAAGTTGACCGAATGTCGATTTTTTTTTATATGCAAATATTTTGAAAATGAGAAAAGCTACAACCTTCAATTATTATTTTTTGTATTCTACATGAAATTGCACACATTTTCATATATAAAACTCTATGAAACACCTAATATGAAACGGAGCAAATGTTCCGAGAATGCGACGTACGCATTTCGGAGATTTGCGGCAGAGAATCCGCGCGCGGAGGGAAGGAAAGTTTTTTTTAAATTCACCATAAATCGAAATATTGTGCTAGAGACTTCAAATTTGTTTCAAAATGAAGATAAATGACTGAATATTACTAGACTATAAGATTTTTAGCTTACAATTGCGTTTTTTGACCATTTCGGTAGAGTCAAAGTTGACCGAACGTGTTTTTTTTCTATTTATCGTGATTTATATGCAAATATTTAGAAAATGAGAAAAGCTACAACCTACAATTATTTTTAGTTGTATTCTACATAAAATTGCGCACATTTTCATATATAAAACTTTATGTAACGGCTAATTGAAAATGGTGCAAACATTACGACAATCCGACAATCGCATGTATGATTTTTTCGGAAGAGTTACCACGCGGACGTAAGGAAATTTTTTTTTTTTTTTTTCATAAATTCACCATAAATCAAAATATTGTGCTAGAGACTTCCAATTTGTTGCAAAATTAAGGTAAATGATTGAGTATTACTAGAATATAAGATTTTTAGCTTACAATTGCGTTTTTCGACCATTTCGGTAGAGTTAAAGTTGACCGAAGGTTGAAATTTTGGCACATCGTTATTTATATGAAAATATTTCAAAACTGATAAAAGCTACAATCATGAGTATTTTTTTGCTGTATTCTACAAAATTGCGCACATTTTCATACATAATACTCCATGTAACGGCTAATTAAAAATGGTGCAAAAATTATGTCAAAGTGACGAAATAATTTCTGAGATGTGTCACTGATACTTTTTAGTGCAATAAGAAAGAAATTCGCGCTTGCGCGCCTGCATAACAATTGTAAACAAAACAACACCTTGATCCGTGAACTCCCAGCATCCTCCAAGGTGTGTGATTCAAAAGTTTTTGGCTGGGAGGCCTATAAGTATTTTTCCGCGAATTTTAAAAATAACTTTTCTATGTCGACGTAAATTATGTCCAGTTGGCACCCGACAGACAATTTATCTCGACATAAAATAGTCCAATAGGCGTTTAAGGGTTAATATGATCATTGATGACAACTTATTTTTATATAAACTATAATTGAAGTTATGATGAAATGATTTGCACAAGAGCCCATTGTATTTTTGATAAAAGAATAGCCAGGTTTATGACGTAGGGACTACAGAATCCAGCTTTGTATAATTCATGCTAATGTATGTTATTCTTGATCATGCTAATGTACGTTATTCTTGAGATTATCCTTTTGTCATCTGTAGTGAGAATCAGGTGATTATTTTTCTGTGCTTCATGTGACAAAAGAATTTTTATATACATTTAGTAGGGGTTTATGTTTTACATTCAAGTGATCTTATTGAATTATTATTATATCTATTAATCTTCCTTAATATTCATATAGCTAAGAGTTTCAAGCTGCTAGCTTGCTTAGCAGAGAGAAAAAAGAAAAGAAAAGAGGGGTTGTACCTATCTCATCTTCCAGAATAAGTATCTACAAATTGTTTCTTCTTGCAACTAAAGGCAATGAAGCTGTCGGTAGTGCCAAGACCCCCTATGGTCTTGGTAGTTTTCAATCAGTTGAAATTTTGCGAATGTAAACAATATCAAATACAAATGGCATACAATGGCAATGTTTATATATTCTGTAATACAATAATGATGATAATACATGCAAGATACTGTAATTGGATGCAATAAGCAAAACCTTTATGTAAATCATCCTTATTATAAACAGTTGTACTGTTTAACATTTGCAAACCTGTATGTATTTATTTTCTTAGATTAGTGAAGGAAAAAGGCCTTCATGTAAGCATTTTAAGAGTTGTTGGCTGGTTTAGAAGTCTCAGTAAGCAGATTCAGTCTCTGGGAAGACAATAACAATCTTATGAGACAGTACAACAATCCTCACGTACCTCATGAAGCAGAGAAGGAACAAGTTCTCATCATAGTCCAAGAACATACTTTTGATGCCTTAGTTTGTTTAGACCACAACAAGATTTGGTAGGTGAGTGGCACAGAAGGGGCCTGACTTTACAGATGGAATGGTCTCTGCATTCTCAAGTATTTCAAGACTTGAAGGAACTAGGGCTTGCATGAGCCAGAACAAAAGACTGGTCTATTGCTCTCCCTGCCATGACCCTAATGTTCGAACTGAAACGAGGAAATTGCTTTCCTCTCCTTTTGTTTTAAAAATAATTGTACTACTAAGTTTAGGGGAGTATGTGGGTGCACATGGTCCTTTGCAACATTTTAGAACTTGGTATAAGATCACTGTCCTCTCTTGACTTTAAAGCAAATCCTTCTATTATGGAACCTCCTACTGGAAAGATGAGGTTGGCTGAATATCAGGTACAACCCTTTTTTCATTTTTCTAATTATGTACTCAGTGAGCCAGCATCTGGAAACTTCTAGCTTTATGAATATTAGGTAAATACTATAGAAATAACTAATTTTAATAGGAAAATTTTTATTTTTTTCCTTGTAGGTAAGCCGTGCCGGTGTGGTAAGCCCTGTGTCTCAGCTTGTTGTAAATATTTTACACGAGTTAATTGGTGCTCCTTATAGTCATACACTTCTCACTTTGACTCCACCAGCACTACTCCCAAATTTAGTGCCACTCTTGTCAAACGCAGATGCTTTTACCTATGCTCAACTTCTTGCAATAACATCTCCCAAGGCTTCTGTCCTTCCTGATGTGACAAAGGATTTTGCGGGTGACCTAATCGGAGCACAGACTCCAGCTCAGGCTGCAGGTGCAAGGCGAGCAGCAGCTAAATTGCTGTGTGTACAGCGAAATTTGGCTCTTTCTACTGCATCATCATCTGAGTGTTAATTCTTACAACTTGTGTTCAATGATTTTAATAATACTTTTTATAGTATTTCATTGACGGATTGTGAAAACAAGCATTATTTTTATTTGTGAAAACTACTGTATATTTGAGCCAGTATTATTAGAAATTAAGTTTTTATACATTATTTTTTATTAGTTTGTGAATAAAACTACTTTATGGCTTGAATTTTCAACTGACATCTTAAAATAAGAAAACTAGAGCACAATCTGTGACTAAGATAAGGTCTACAGACCAAAGATATTTATAAATATGGAGGCAAAACCAGACATCAACCCAGTTTCCTTTCTTTCCCAGGCCTGGAGGGATTGAAATATAACAAGGAAGGAAGATGCCAGGCTTTGAAATATTTAAGACTATAAGTTAGGGTAAATATAAGTAACAAGAGCATCCTAAAAAAACTAAGTGAAAAAATAATTGGACTAGAAAGTAAAACCAATTAAAAGAGATAGTGTCATTTTTTGGATCTTTTTATTATTATGAAATTTTTTCTTAGATTATAATAATTACACTCCAGACTGCCTAAGGTGCATTTGCACCACTAAATGTTACTTTATTTTATTAATGAAACAAGGATAACAATATTTCATCTTTATTAGCAAACAAAGGCCTAATGATCCCATCAAGCTCGTCGTATACTCTTGGCCATTTTCTTGTATGATTTTGCAATTTTGGTCAATGGGAATCTGAGCTTAAATGAGAAGTTTTCTCCAACATATGATGCTCCAATAGCTCTCATAAGAAGATGAAGCCTGTAAAGTACAAAAAAAAAAATTATCAAAGCGAACATTCAGACTATTTTCATATAGAAGACTGAAAACTTAAAAAGAATTAACAACTATCAATAAATCCCAGAGATATCCTTTTTCATTTTATATTATATGCTAAAGATATTCATATTTCCCATACAAATAAGCAACCACATGCACCAAGTTCAATTTTTGACACCGATATCAAAATTACTAGAGTCATAAGTCTCAAACTAAAATACTGAATTCAGTAGTTTTAATAGTGAATTTCAGCATTTTTAGTTTCTTTCTATTTAACAGATATTTAATTCATCGAAAAGCAACATCCTACGCTTTCCTCTGATAGGACTGGTCTTAGATAAGATCTGCAACTCAAACAATACAGCAAATTTGGTGGATATTCTAAAAGCCCTTCCTTTTGAGTGCCTCAGTAGCATTGTCAGTATGGTCCAGCTCTCAAAAGAAATGGTTCTTGGAGAGGGACTGAAGCCCATTGAGAAGCTAGATAAATTGATATCTAACCACTCAGAACCTGAGAGACGTACAATGATATATGGGATAACCATTGTATAGGGAACCAAAAAGAAACTTTGACTGTCCAATAACAAACCAAGACACCAGGGTTTGTATTACTCCCAACTCCTCCTAGCCAAGGAGTGGAGCATATGCTACCAAATAGCGGGTAAGATATTTGTATATTGCACGACCACACTACCAATATGACTACCTTACTCACCTGTATCAGACCAGTCCAGCAAATGATGTGTCTGTTCATTAAACTGCCCGAAGGAAGAAGGAAAGGTACAAGAGAAAGAAGGAGACCAGCCAACTCACTCATTCTCTCATCCACACAATCATCTTAGGTAAGATACAAAGGTGCCCTGTTAAGGGCAACTATGAGTTACACAACCTGTTGGGAAGCCACTACAGGATCCAGGGAAAATGTGTCCATAGATCTGTGGGCAACATCCTTAAGATAGGAGGTGAACGTGGACTGGCGTAACCAAGTACCAGCACTCAGCACTCTGTACAGCCAAGTTCTTTTTGAAAGCCAAAGAGGGACCAATACCTCTAACATCATGCGCTCTAGCCTGCACAGACGTGGTGGTGGAATCATCAAGAGTCAAGTATGCCTGTCTGATGGCTTCCCATATCCAAAAAGAGATAGCATTCTTAGACACCTCTTTCTTTGTACGGCCTGTGCTAACAAAAAGTCTGCGGCAGCCTGGTCTAAGGTGCCAAGTCCTTTTAAGATAGCAACTCAGGGCCCAGACAGGGCACAACAAAAGCTCTTGAGCATCACCACCCACAAAGTCAGTCAGTGATGGAATGGAAAACGAAGTGAACCTGTCATCATGCACAGAGGGATTTTGGGTCTTGGCCACAAATTCCGGGACAAATTCGAAGGACATCGACCCCCAACCCCTGGTGTGCTTCACCTCATAGCTCAGACCGTGGAGCTCTCCTACCCTCTTGGAAGATGCCAAAGCCAAAAGGAAAACTGTCTTGAGTGTCAGGTTCCTGTCAGATGAGCGACGCCAGGGCTCATATGGAATCTTAGTGAAGCTCTTCAGAATCAAGGAAACATCCCACGTTGGAGGCTTGAGCTCTCTAGGAGAACTCGACTGCTCAAACCCCTTAACTAGCAAGGAAAGTTCCCAAGAAGAGGAGATGTCAATACCCTTAAGGCGTAACACCAAACTCAGTGCCGCCCTGTAGCCTCTAATAGCAGAACCGGACAAATGTTTCTCGTCTCTGAGGAAGGTTAAAGTGTCTGCTATTCACTGAATAGAGGTCGCGAGTGGAGAAAAACCCTGTTTACGACACCAATCACAGTAGATCGCCCATTTGCCTTGGTAAACTGCGGAGGTCAACTTTCTAAGACTGCTGGACATGTGCCCAGCTGTTCTCTGAGAAAAGCCTCTCGCTCGGAGGAGATACTCGATAGCCTCAAACCGTGAAGAGACAGGGATTCTATTGACTGGTGGAACCTTTCCGCATGGGGCTGACAGAAGATGTCGCCAAGGGGGAATCTCCCTCGGAAGCTCTGACAACAACGACAGCAGATCTGGAAACCATTCTGCCTCAGGCCACAGAGGGGCTACCAGTCATCCTGAGACCCTGTGAACTCATCAGCCTGTTCAGAACCAGACAGATCAAACAAAACAGAAGGAAGGCATACACCTCCAGGTTGTCCCAGGAATGTTGGAATGCATCCTCTGCCAATGCTAAAGGATCTGGAACCACTGAGCAGAACACCTCCACCTTCCTGTTGAAGCATGTCGCAAAAAGGTCCAGCAGGGGTCTCCCCCAAATCTGGAAAAGCTTGTCTGCCACCACTTGATAAAGGGACCACTCTG
This sequence comes from Macrobrachium nipponense, assembly GCF_015104395.2. Taxonomy (NCBI): domain Eukaryota; kingdom Metazoa; phylum Arthropoda; class Malacostraca; order Decapoda; family Palaemonidae; genus Macrobrachium; species Macrobrachium nipponense. The sequence continues at coordinate 42,778,470 of NC_061099.1, read as the reverse complement.
TGCCTAGGATCTGATCCCCGCAACTGAGTTTGTCTGCGACCACGTTCCGTTTCCCTGGGATATACCTGGCTGATAGCTCTACCGAATTGCTGACCACCCACTGGTGAAGCTCGATGGTCAAGGCGTGAAGTTGATGTGTGATGTGGAACCAGGCCTCCCTGTTTGTTCACATAGGCTACCACCGTGGTGTTGTCCAACATGAGAACGACAGTGACCCTCTACCTTCCACCGAAACTCCTTCAGACCCAGGAAAGCCGCCTTCAACGCCAAGACGTTGATATGTTGCTGCTTGTCTTCCAAACTCCAAATGCCTGAAGCGATGAGGCCGCCTAAATGAGCACCCCAACCTGCGAGGGAGGCGACCGAGAACAGAAGGAAGTCCGGTGGGAGAGAATGCAGAGGGACACCCTTCAACAGATTCTGGTTGTCCAACCACCAACGAAGGTCTTCTCTCACTTCGAGACAGAGGAACAATAAACAGGGGAGAGTCCCCCGCCGGAGACCAGAATCCTCCCAGTCTCCATTGCAGAGACCGAAGATGAAGATGCCCATGAGGGACCAGCTTCTCCAGGGAAGACAATACTCCCAGAAGAACCTGCCACTGATGAGCTGACTGATGTCGTGACTTTGACAGGAAGTTGCACGCTACCGCCCGCAACTTCTCCAATCTCTGATCCGATGGGAAAATTTTTGCCACTGTTGTATCGATAACCATGCCCAGGTAGAGAATCCTTTGAGTGGGTACGAGGTTCGACTTTTCCTGGTTGACTAATATGCCCAGGTCCAGATAGAACCAAAGTAGACAATCCCTGTCCTGCAGCAGTTTCTCCCTGGAAACTGGCTAGACTAACCAATCGTCGAGGTACCTCAGCAAACAGATCCCCTGAGCATAGGCCCAACTTAACACGAGAGAGAAGACCCTTGTGAACACTTGAGGGGCCGTCATCAGCACGAAGCACAAGACTTTGAACTCGAAGATCTTGTCCGCAAGAGAGAAGCTAAGGAACTTCCTGGACGTGGGATGAACAGGGATTTGGAAGTATGCGTCCCTTAAGTCTATCGACAGCATGAAGTCACCTTTCCTCATAACTACCAACTGCTGCTGGACAGGGGGAGGAGGAGGAGCCAGACGTCTCCGAGGACGAGACTCCAACTTAGACACGGCCTGGTGCAGTCTATCGCATTTTCAAGTTCTGTCCGAGGAAAAAAAAATTGCAACTCCAACAGATCTCCTATCCTAAATGCCAGTAAGGACTCTGTGTCAAGCGATCTTCCCACCCTAGACAAAGCCGCGTCCCTTCTAATCAGAAGATTAGCCCATAATTTGGCACTGAGGTGAGCCAAATATGAAAATGCCTTGCCCCCGGACTGCAACAGACTGGCAAGCGAGGAGGCACTCACCAACCTTTCCGGGGACCTGTCGGAAGCTATCTTGGCAATAACCACAGACCAGAGGTCCAGCCAAGAAACCGTCTGCAACATGGAGGCTGCCGTAGATTCCAATGCTGAGGCATCTTGTGGAGACAAGGATGGAGCCACCAACCTCACCCGTTCCAAAGTCAAACCCAGCTTCAGGCGAATGACGTCTGGGTTAAGATGGTGTGACAACAAAAATGCAGAGCTCGTAGCATAGTACGTCCTATGTCTCGTGAAAGGGGGGGGGGGGGGGGGGGGTTAGTAGTTTGGTAGATCCCCTAGAGCGAAGCGACCCGTCCCGGTCCAAAACAGAGGCGTTAACCTTCTGCAAGACCGACTGAACGTGCCCCGACGAAGGAAGCTGAAGAGATGATTTGGGGTCCTGAGTAGCTCCCACCAAGGCTTCCAAGCAAGAAGGAGTGTAAGACAACCGAGCCTGAGTCCTACTTTCCAAATTGTTAAACCTACGAATGAGATCAACAACTTCTGAAAAGGAAGACAGAAACTCTTGCGTGTCTCCCTCCTCCTGCTCCGGCAATGGAGACCGATGACGAGAAGGATGTGCAGACTCTTCTATGGCGCCTTCTGTACCAAAATTAATGGAAGGGTTAGCAGCCAAAGTCCGAAACCCCAACTAACCTGTCTAGGCTGGGTCCAGAGTCTGCCTCCGAGACAAACCCACTATAACACTAATAACATCACTTACCTCAACAGATGACTCCACGTCCATGAATGGTACGGGCGTGGCGAACGTCGTACGTGAGATGGGGGGAAACTCGAACACTCGAGATCGAAGGAGAATCCCTTAGAGTCGAACTCTTGGAAGCACCAGTGAGAGAGGCAGGCAAACACTCCAGCTGCACCAACTCCGTGCTCACTACCTTCGACCTCTTGACAAGCGCCTTGAGATCTTTACGGCGACGAATAGGCCTTGGAAAAGAAGCAATAACATCACGTGCACGGGCAGGGGAGGTTGCAACACGCTCGCGATGTGCATTGGGGGAGGGGGGGTCACACGCTCGAGATTTGAGGCAGAGGACGAAGCATCGCCTGCAGAACGCACACCACTAACACTGCCCGAATCAACAGCACTCTTGGGAACACGTCCGCGTTGTTCCTCCTCCAAAGGTGAAGGAAGGGCAAAGTCCTTAGCCTTCCAATGCTTGATACGCCGATGAGGCGAAGAGGGAGAGGAAGACAGCACTAGTTCTTATGCGCACTCTTCTCAGGAGGCGGGGACGAAGCAACACGTTTCCTACTAGTCCTCCCAACCGATAAGGCAGCCAACTTCACATCCAATACAGAGTCCAACTTCAGGCCTGGCATATGACCTCAGACTGATGTGCCAGAGAAGGCTCTGATGACAAGGAAGGGAGATGTAGTGAACTGGGCGGCAGTGATGACGTCATGGAGACAACTGGGAGAGACGTCATCGATGTGAGTGACGTCACAAGCGGCGGTGACATCACAGCTTCCACTTGGTGCGAGGGGGGGAAAGACGCCATTGGCGGAGGAATACACAAAGATGGACCCGTGACGCCATCAACGGGGCTGACACCACAGCGTCAGTCAGACTCGAAGCGGTGGCAGACACTGGCGGAGCAATACAAGATGGCCAACTGCTGCTACCCACAAAGATGAGGCCGGGAGGAGGGGGGATGGCCTGGCCAGACCAGGAAAGGGGGGTGCGAGCCTCCACAAAATGTGCTAGCAACCCCTCCAAGGACGCGGTACCCCCTAGCCCAAGCGTCTTCCAAATCACCGCCATTTTGGACGCCTCAAACTCTGTAAGAGAAGAGATTGATGAAAAAACCTCACCCTTCTCAAGAACCAAATAAACTCCCGAGGAAGAAGAGGCTACATTACAAACATTACCCTGGTGGCCTCCCGATACTTCCATCGACGAATCAATGGAAGAAAAGGAAGGAGATGCAGGGACAAGACTACTATGAGGGTTGACTGCTGCGGGAGACGAAACATCGGGAATAGGCGCAAAACCTTCCCAAGTAGGAAGAGTTGAAACCCTCCGATGTTCTCTCTTGCCATAAAACGACCTCCACTGCTCCTTAGGTCATGCCTGGCATTCCGTAATAGTACAAAAATTAGAACGACACCTACTGCATGTGATGTGAGGGTCGGTCGATGCCGAAGCCAAAAAACAAGAACATGAAAAAAGAGGAACTCCGGGGCACATACACTGACGCTGAGAAGGAGCAGAAGAAGCCATAATACCAGGCAAACACACACACACACTTAAAGAAACGAAACGGGCAATGACCCGGAAAAAGGCCAAGAGAGGTTAACACAACTCTCGCCCAGGCGGTCAAAAGAGAGACTGGCATAGCGTCTTCGTCCTTGACCACTCCTAACCCGAGCTACGCATGCATTGCTAAACATCACAAGATTCCTTGCTTTCATCTGCTTTTTAACCGGGTCCAGCTAGGCGCTAGAAATGATCCTATTGTTAAGACCAAAGGTTTGTTCGCGTATGAACAAAACACATACAAACAAACAAACAAAAGCCCTTCCAAACTGGGAGTAGCTACTTCACCAGCCCCACTTCCATCAATTCCACCAAAACTGGGCTTCCTTAAACTATATGCCTGGAGTCCTATCAAGTGATGCCTAATTAGGAAGGCTTTACAGTCAAAGTAGCTGAGGTCATCAATAATTCACATAAAATGTCCACTTCACAGCTAAACCAGTTAAACTGATGAGTATTCTGTGGTTGGTGTAGTAGAAGAATAAAACGATTTTTTTGGAAAAAAAAAAAAAAAAAAAAAAAATAGTGAAAAAAGTGAATAAGTAATAAAATATAAATAGCAGAACACAACCTATATCTTGAGTTACCATGAAAAACCAATTAGTAATCTAATAAATGTAATGACCTGATATTTTATTTACAAGATTTTGAACTGGTTTTTAACAATTTGAATATTTGGTATAATATGCAGTTTAACAATTATACAATGAAAGTTTACATTACAAGTGAACTTACCTCTTTATATCAATGTGTAGTGATTCCACAAGTATATTGGCAGCAACCTCAAACTTTAAACCAATAAGAGCCAAGACAAGGATCAGGCATAGTATACGATCTTTATCCTCTGCAGACATAGTTCTTCAGGGTGATGAAATGACAAAAAAAGGTGTTTTAAAACAATGACCATCTACACTAAATGGCTTAAAGTATCAACTATCTTAAATTTCTCTAACAGGTAAAAACAGTACAGGCAGTCCTCGGGTTACGACGGGGGTTCCGTTCTTGAGACGCGTTGTAAGCCGAAAATCGTCGTAAGCTGGAACATCGTCAAAAATGCTAAGAAAACCTTACTTTTGATGCTTTGGGTGCATTAACAACTATGTAAACTGCATTCTTATTGCATTTCTCATAAAAAAAACTTCAAATATTGATTATTTTGTATTTTTGGTGTCATATTTCATCTGCCAGATCAGCATTGTAGGTGTCGTAACCCTGGAAATAATGTCTGATGAATATAATTGAGAAGCGCCTTAACCTCGGAACGTCGTAATTTGAACCCGTCGTAACCCGGGGACTGCCTGTACTTTAATCTAAAAGTGTAGTATAACTGTGCTATGCTTGACTTCTCATTACAGGTCAACCATCACTAGTCCAGCATCACTGGAACCTCCAAGGTGCCGGATTTGTGATTTTGCTGGATTACCGGGTGGTTAGGTTAGAATACATTAACCAAATGGTTAACTTTCTCATCCTATCTTTAAAATACAAGTAACAAGTTAACTTTCTCATCCTATCTTTAAAATACAAGTAACAAGTTGGTTGATAAGGGGAAAAAAAGTAAAGTGAAATTTGAATGAAACAAAATAAAAGGTAGGGTGAGGTGGGTGAATACCGACCGAATGCTCTGGTATGAAAACTATATTTCAAATTCTGCACCGAAACTCACCACCAACACAGCAACCATCTCGGTGAACAACAGGAAAGCAACAGGTTTATGCCATCACAACATCTGTTTATCAAGTTAGAAAATTGATTTTTTTGACCAATGTTGTAATTTTTCACGTTTATATAGTGTCAAGTCCGTGAATATAGTGTGATTTTTTCTAGTTAAGTTTCATTACGATATTTAGCCATATTGACATGATATCAAGTGAAATGAAGTGTGTCCTTTCGAAGTGGCTGCCACAGCATTTTTGTGAGAAAAAAAACCTGGTGCGGGGGACTACCAACCGTAAACACCAGTTGGTGTTTCGCCATGTTTTCGGAGTACCGACCATTTCCCAAAAATTTTTAAAGTGCAAAATATGACACTTATTCTCTTGGTTGAGAATTTATGAGTATACCATAAGCGGGCCATGTTGTGCAGTTTGTTTTGGGCACAGTGTGCACTCTCTCAGGTACAAAATGGATTTTTTAGGCAATTTTTTCCACTAATAGGTCGGTATTCACCCACCTCACCAACAGGTAGGCATAGTTATGACAGGGTTAGGCTCTTGCATGCGTATCAAAAGACAAATTTTGATGTAAATTGGTTTGCAATTCAGTCTACATGTATATGTATATAGGCTACCCCATAGCCTAACCTTTCAACTACAGTATATTTCTATACAGTACCTTTTTACCAGTCTTTACAATAATATTTAAATTCATTTGTTTTACAACAAAGTCAGTAAATTTGCCTATTTACATAGTTTTGTTCTCTTATCATGATTCATGCTTAGCAAGAGCAAGTATTGCAACATTCATATTGTGCTCTAGACTTAACTCTTAGTAAGTTGTTTTTAAAAAATGTATTTAAAAGGCATTAGTATCAATCTTGTTTTATTGTGATCATTGATTTCCCATTTTGCCTTGTAATATCATGGAAACCTTATGTAACTTAACCTCATACTTAAATCTACATGTGGCGTTTCGACAAGTATGATATCCTATGCAAAGAAAAAGAAAGCTAATTGGTGGCTTAACTTTTTTTTTAAGCCTTAACTGGTATCATACTTATATAATTCTGTATATGGACACAGCCATCCGGCGCCATTTGCATTCTGGTAATGTTTACATTCTTAAAATCATCAGCTAATTGCATTCACCAGCATTTCACAGCCATTTGTTGCTAAATGAAACACATTTCAGAGATTCATTTTTTACGTAAATTATCAAAGCGGGGTTTTAAAATGCAACTTACTTTATTTATAAATTTAGTAAATTAAATGAAGTCAGGGCATGATTTCACCAATATCAGAGTGTTGCTTTTCCCTCTTCAAATTCATTTTGTGGTCTACGCATTATTAGTTTCTTCAGCCACAGGCATAATTTCTTACAACTTTCCTCTCCATTTTTCTATTTTTATTTTTATTTATTGAAGTCACAAATACTCTGCTTGCCTCTAAATCATAACATAATGCATCAAAGGCTCACATTATCCATTCATCCCGACACAATAAAAAATACAGCATGGACTTCATTAAAGTACAGTCTGATTTTATCACAAGAGATATACTAATGGAAAGTCAAGAGCACAGCTAAAACACCTCTGAAATACATGTCAACTGAATAATAAATGACTTGTAAAGCAATATGGAAGGAATGGAGATTTCTTTTGCCTGATGAATAAATCACACCTAACTCATGAGTGCTATGCTTGGTATACTGCCTAATTAAAATAAGACATTACAATTTTTTAATGCTTACCTTCCTTTACCCTTGCCCTTTGTATACTGGTTAAGAATGTGTTGTTTGACTTCATGTGGACAGCCTTCTAGAACCATTCGATTCCATAAATCCCGATTCTTTAACCGACAGAGCCTAACAAGATACTCAACGTAAAGAGCAAGGCAGACGAGTCTAACTTGGTTTTCTTCATCAGCTTCAAGTTTAGCAACTGACAGCATCACTCGAGTCAACAATGAATATCTGTCACGTGAAATGATCTGTTTACAAATACGCACTGTATAAAAAAAGTAGCTAGAAAGTATAAAATTTTCAAAACAAAACATTATCAATACACCTGCATCTTCTGACATTCAGCATGCCAAAACCAAGGTACTGGTTACATAACAGAACTATTATGTCATATAAGAATTGCAAAACTACTATAACACATAATGGTTGTCAATCTAAATTTGATTTTATATTCTACTAAAATGGGGTTGGAGGTGGGACCCTGACCACAAAAATGGAAGGTCTAGATCTTTGCTAACTTAAATATAAGATATGTATGGCCAACTACCCAAGGACACAATCACAAAACATACCATTGTTCCGATACGTAATACAAACCATCGGTCCTTTTACAATAGGAAGGTAACTAGTGGCAGCTGGAACAGTCGTAAGCTTCGAACAAGGGAGTTCGGTAGTTAACTGCTTGTCCGACAGTGCGCGGGCCGTGCGACTGGGAGGTGAAGAATCACTTTTGCTTTTGGCCGTGTGTGTGGAGGACGTGTTCGCCATCGCTCTCTGCCCGCTTCATCGTCGTATGCTTTGGTTTTGTTGTGAATATTCTTCAGCTTGGTTTGTCAGTGTTTGAAAGTGAAATTGTAAGTATGTACTGTCTTTTCCCTTTTTTTATTGTGTATTGATTAATGGATCACTGGTCAATGGAGCTATCCCCCCCCATCAACCGTAGTGTGTGCCCGGGGGTGGAGGGCCGCAAGTATGGGGATTTCCCCTCCTTTCCGGAAATTGATCCGCATGTCCTTTGCGCTCGGTGCCAAGGGCGTGAATGCTCTCGGACCGAGCAGTGCAATGTCTGTGTTAATTGGTCGGAGGTGCAGTGGGTACTGTACGAGGGTAGGAAGAAGCGTAGACCTGCCAAGGAGTTGTCGAAAAGCTCTCCAGCGACTCCTCTGGTTACTTGACACTTCGTCTTCTTTCCTGCCCCCGGCTCAGCTCCCACGTATGGCACCTTCCCCTCGGGGGAGGGGGGGGGGGGGGGTTGTGAGAGTGTGTTTAGAGGTCCTTCTCTTCGACCGATCCATCGAGCGTAGAGGAGGGCGCTCGTTACCCCAACGTGCAATTGTATTCGGGGTCTTCCATTCGCTCGGGGTGGGGCTCGCCCCTTCTCCCCCCCCCCCCCCCCCCCCGCACAAAGGGGAACCCCTCTTATTCACCCGACTGTTGCTTCCTCAGGTGCTTCTGCTGCGGGGGACGACCTTGGCCAGGTGTGGGTGTCGCTGGGACTTCAGGGCACGCCGAGCGTCCAGGGGCTGCTCCAGCATCTGGCGGGGGCTGCGCCGGTCACCCATGGAGCCGTAACCACCACTACCACCACGATCTCGACTCCAGGGTACGCCGCCCACCTCACCTGGTTTACACCCCTCACGTGATGTCTGTGACGCCTACGGCCGCCGTGCAGGGCCCGATCGCTGCCGTGTCGAGGAGAGGTGTGCCTCCACCTCCCGGGTTCTTCGTGCTGCCAGCCCCGGACGTCCGTTGCCCGAAGATCTCGTCCCTTGACCTGCTGCCGGTACCCAGGATGTCGCTGGCTGCTGCCCCGTCTCCTGGAGTACCTACCCTGTCTGCCGTACCTGCCGCTCCTGCTGTTCCTGCACCTACCGACGTCGTTCCAGCCCGTGGTGTTGCTGCCCCAGACGCTGGTCCTTCCGGACAGGTGCAGCCGGGCCCTGTTGCTTCGGCAACACCAGCCCTGGGCTCCATCCTGGATGGAGGACTTGACGTCTGTCCTGAGGGAGCTGACGAAGAAGAAGAGGAGGAGGAAGGTGTCGTCGTCGCCTGCCGCCGCCTCTTCCCCTTCGACTTCCAAGGCTTCCAAGCCAAGGAAGAAGAAGGCTGCCTCCTCCCCAACTAAGAAGGCTCCTTCGGGAACTTCTAAGGGCCCGTCCCACTCTGGTGGGACAGGGAGTCCTTCCGTTGGTCTTCCTGCTCCTTCGGGAGCAGGGCCCGTCTCTCCTTCCGCAAGGAAGAAGAAGACGGGGACCAGAGGGGTACCGGCTAACACCGGTACTTCCTCGCCTGGTGCTAGGGGCGCTGCCGCTGCACCAGGTTCTGGCTCGGCCTCTTGTTCGCGAGAGGTACTGAGTGTACGGTCGCCCACGGGCAGCCAAGGTCCAGACGCCCGAGTTCGCTCGGCGCCAGGACCAAGGCACGGAGCAGAAGGCTGGGAAGAGCCGCTCAGGTGACTCTCGCTAGGCCAGCGGCCGCTCTCACAGCGACCAGCTGGTTACCAGGGTTGACGTGACGGTCCTGGACCGGCCACAGGCTGAGGCTGGGAAGAGGTCCCCTCGATCGCAGGAACCAGCCCTGGCTGGTCCCAGCGGTTCGATGCGCCATGAGAACATGCACCGGTCCCACCGCGACAGTGGTCTCTGCAGGTCCCCTGACCGCCGCTCCCACAGGGACCGGACGGATAGGGGTAACGGCAGCAGCTCCTCTGATTCAAGGGACCGGGGCCGCTGTTCTCGGTCCAGCCGCTCGCCCCAGGGGAGCGGCGCAACCAGGCCTGCAGCTTGATTGCCACCGCGGGTTGGCGATCGCCTGCAGCCCCAAGCACACCGGTTCTGCCGGTGAGCGAGGGGGGAGCGTCAGGTCTGCCTCTCCTGTACCTTCAACTTCCTCGGATTGCACCGGGAAGAGCGAGGCTACAAGGAGTGATCGCGCCCCTCACGATCCCACCACGATGCCATACGTGCCAGGCACGGTCTTAGGATCGTCCAGGTCATATGCGCAAGTGGCAGGAGGAGACCGAGAGAGGTCTGTCGCCATTCCTCCTTCTGAAGGAGGAGGATCTCGGGAGTCGTTCTTGTTGGAGGGGCTTGACGGTCCTACTCCTCTAGATGCAGTCACTCCTGAGATCCAGAGGAACTTTGCAGAGGTCACTGCACTGATTCGTCAGCACAACGACCTCGGGGAAGGATCACCGCTCCCACCTTCTGAGCCCACGTCCCGGCTCGAGTCATTCTGGGGGCCCAAAAAGGAACCCAGACCGACGGTGGGTCTGCTGCGATCGGAGCTGGCCGACTCTGTGCTAGACCAGGTGGACTCACTCGTCTCCGGACAGGAGGGTTCGCTCAGGTCTGGCAGGTCGTCTAAGCTACTTCCTCCTCCTCTACTGCGACAGAGAAGGTTCTACGAGCCATCAGAGGATCCGATGCCGCCCAAACAGGTTAACCCGGAGCTAGCCAGGCTAACTCCGGGAGTGTCTCTGCAGCAGCTCCTGTCGGAGAACCTTTGGTTTTCGCAGCAGGAAGCACTAGCCCTGGAATCCACCGCCATGGCAGCTTTCCAGGCAGTCTCCTGGCTGGACCTGTGGTCGCTCACAATGTCCAAGGTCACAGCCACCTCCGGGAATATTCCTCCTGAAGGGGACTCTGCTTTCAGGAGACTTTGCCAGTCTGGAGGTAGGGCCACTTCCTACCTCGCCCACCAGACAGCAAACCTGTGGGCCAACCTGGTACTTAGGCGTAGGGACGCAGTCCTTACCCGAGTGTCCAGGGCGGCTGGGCGTGAGGCGGCATTAGGACTACGCAACGGACCTGTACGGAGTTCCTCCTCTCTCTTCCCAGGAGAGATGGTGGACGCTGCGGTGGAGAGACGGGGCACTGATGACAGTGACCGTCTGGTACACCAGGCAGTTTCGAAGGCTTCTGGGCAGCCTCAATCAACTGCAGCCAAGCCTAAGAGTTTGGCAAGCACTTCCTCGGCTGCTAAGACGGTTGCCTTGTCTAAGCCCCAAGAAAAGACTCTGCCTTCAACTTCTGCCAGGGAGGTCACCATCAGCCCCCCTACCAGCCCTCCTTTCCAAGAGGAGGGGCAGGGAAGAAGCCGAAGAGAGGTGGGAAACGCTAGGGACCGCCTTCCCCCTCACCTGCTGCCGGAAAAGGGGGGGTGGCTGGCGAGCCATTGGGCAACATGGCAGCGCTACGGTGCCGAGACCTGGATAGTAGACGTCCTTCGGGAGGGATATCTACTACCCTTCGAATCTTGGCCACCCCTCACCTCCAACCCGGTCCATCTTCAGATCTACGTTCCGGGAACATCAAAGGACGTAGCACTTTAACAAGAGACCAAGACCATGCAGAGCAAAAGAGCTGTGGAGATCGTCAGGGATCAGTCGCTGGGCTTCTACAGCCGCCTTTTCCTGGCTGAAAAGTCTACGGGGGGCTGGCCCCCGGTGATAGATCTCACTCCCCTGAACCGATTCATTCACCAGTCTCAGTTCACGATGGAGACTGCACATCCCATGCTCGACTACATCAGGGAGAACGATTTCATGCTTTCAGTGGATTTGAAGGACGCATATTTCCAGATACCCGTCCATCAATCCTCCAGGAAGTACCTCCGCTTCATCCTCGACGGGACGGTGTACCAATTCAGGGCACTTTCCTTCGGTCTCTCAACCGCCCCACAGGTGTTCACGCGAGTGGTCACGCTGGTGTCTGCTTGGGCCCACTCGTCCGGGATACGTCTTCTGAGGTATCTCTCGACGACTGGTTATTCCTGGCGAGCTCCTGCTCGCAGTTGCTACGGGACAGGAATCGGCTTCTCGAATTCTGCCACGATTTGGGGATCGTGGTGAACTTCGAAAAGTCCGATCTCGAACCCAAGCAGAGGATGAAGTACCTGGGTATGCTGATCGACACGGTAGCAGGGCGAGTCTTCCCTGCAGACTCGCGGATCAGCAGATTCAGGGAGGCAGCCGACCGGTTCCTGTCTCTGCAGGAACAGTCAGTTCATCAATGGCAAGTCGTGATCAGCAACCTGTCATCACTCGAGAAGTTAGTCCCTCGTGGGCGTCTTCACCTGCAGTCTCTTCAGTGGAGACTAAAGGAGAGTTGGTCACAGGCAGAGGACCCACCGTACTTCCCCATGTCCCTCACGGAGGAGGTGAGGCAGGACCTAGCCTGGTAGCTGGACGACAAGAACCACTTAAGAGAAGTGCCTCTCCGGAGATGTTGCGGTTCTCAGACACATCCACTTAGGGATGGGGCGCACACCTAGAGGAGTTGCTGACTGCAGGAGTGTGGGACCATCACGACAAGCACCTTCACATCAATGTTCTGGAGCTCAAGGCAGCGTTCCTCGCTCTCCATGAGTTCTGGGACCGCTTGATGGGACACTCGGTGGTGTTGATGTGCAACAACACCACAGTAATGGCATACGTCAACAAACGAGGTGGCCTAGTGTCCCTCCCGTTGCACCAGTTGAAGCTGCAGGTGCACGAGTGGGCCGTGGCTCACTCGGTAGAGCTGTCAGCCCGCTACATTCCAGGCAAGAGGAATGTAGTAGCAGACAAGCTCAGGACGTGGCAGAAAGGCTCTTCAACCTGTGGGGGCGTCCAGTAGTGGATCTGTTTGCCACCCGGCACAACAGAAAACTCCAGGTTTTCTTTTCAGCCGTGCCGGACCCATGGGCAGCTGCAGAGGACGCTCTCCAACACCCGTGGGACAACCTCTTCGCCTACGCCTTTCTCCCGTTCAGCCTGATTCGCAAGGTGATCAGCCGAGTGCTGGCCACCCGAATCTCAGGATGATCCTGGTGGCTCCCCCAGACCTGCTGGCTCTGCTTGCAGAAGCACCGAGAGAGATTCCCCCTTGGCACAACCTTCTCATCCAGCCACACGTAGAACGGTACCACTGGGCAGTCCAGTCTCTACATCTTCATGGCTGGCTGTTATCCACCATCTCTTGCAAGCGAGAGGCTTTCTTGCAGAGCAGCAACAGAGATGGCTGGACACTTCAGACAGTCCTCTGCAGCTATGTACCAAGGAAAGTGGGCCGTCTTCTGTGGTTGGTGTCGTAGACAGGGTCTATCTCTTCTCAGAGCCACTCTTCAGCAGGTTGCGGATTTCCTCGTTTTTCTTCGCCAAGACAAGCTCCTCTCTGTCCCCACAGTCAAAGGATATAGAGCCGCCCTGGCACTGGTCCTGAAACTGAGAGGATTGGATATCTCGGACTCGTTCGAGATCTCCTTGCTTATGAGGAGCTTTGAGAGGTCTTGCCCACCCAGGGAACTCAGGCCCCCGGGGTGGGATGTGACTCTCGTCCTTAGGAGTTTGATTTGAAGACCCTTCGAGCCACTCCGAGAGTCATTAGACAGGGATCTGACCCTCAAGACCCTCTTCTTGCTGGCCCTGGCATCGGCGAAGAGAGTAGGGGAACTTCATGGTCTTTCCTTCGACGTTAAACATTCCAGGGGATTGGGATCTGTGACGCTCGATTTCGTAGCTAAGACTCAGAATCCGTCGATCCCTAATGACAGCATGTCTTTCGCAATTCCCTCCCTATTGGATTTCACCGACAACAATACGGATGAGATGCTGCTTTGTCCTGTGAGGGCGCTACGACGCTATCTGAAGAGAACTCGACACCTCAGGCCTGAGTGTCGCCGCCTCTTCGTTAGCATCTGGGTGACCAAGAAAGAAGTATCCAAGAACACACTTTCTTTCTGGCTACGTTAGGTAATCAGAAGGACGTACGAAGCTGATGACAGCGACGACATCAGTACCCTTCGTCCGAGAGCCCACGAAGTCAGAGGCATTGGTCCTTCTCTTGCATTCCGCAAGAACTTCTCCGTGGCGCAGGTCCTGAAGGCAGGGGTCTGGGCCAACCAGACCACCTTCACCTCCTTCTACCTTCGGGATATTGCCCACAGGTCCTTGGATACTTTTTCCTTGGGACCCGTGTTGGCTGCTCAACACGTTGTGTAGCTTACCCAGCACCCGAGCAGGCAGAACAGCATCGAATCCTGGTGTGACTGCAAGAATGGATGAGTGAATGAGAGTGTGACTGGCTTCTCTTCCCCATCTTTTTCTCCCCTCTACCTGTGGGCAGAGGGACGCGGTCATCACCCCGCTGGAAAAGCACAAGATGCAGGTGGGCTACTCGACCGAGCCCCATCCTATCCCTTTCATTAGGGATAGGAGTGAATATCTACCACTTCCCCCAACAAACCCATAACTTTGTTGCCTCTTGCAACAGGAACAAGTTCTTGCTTGCTAGCTTTAAGAGGTACGCTTGCCTCCCTCTTATTACTTGGGTCCAGAGGTCTGACCATTAATCCTGCGGTACATACCCCGATCATTGGGCAGAGGCTAGGATCCCTCCCTCTGCTCTTACGACCAGGGAGGGAATCCAAGGTTGGGCGAACACCAGTCTGTTCTTAAGACTCAGATTTCTCCCACCAAGAAGTGAGTCTTCCTATTGTAAAAGGACCGATGGTTTGTATTATGTATCGGAACAAATGGCAATTTGTCGAAAATTGCATTTTTCCTAACTCTACAAACCTGAGGTCCTTTACATATAGTCCCACCTCATGCCACCCCTCACTCTGCGTTTTTCCTGGGCCTAAAGCAAAAGTGATTCTTCACCTCCCAGTCGCGCGGTGCGCACACTGTCGGACAAGCAGTTAACTACTGAACTCCCTTGTTCAAAGCTTACGACCGTTCCAGTTGCCACTAGTTACCTTCCTATTGTAAAAGGACCTCAGGTTTGTATAGTTAGGAAAAATACAATTTTTGACAAACTGCCATTTTTCATATCAAGCCTTTTACTTACTGATGAATGATACAGAAATCATCCAAATTTAAGTCCTTCACATTTTCATGAAATACAAATGTCAAAAAAAAAGGTCAAACCAGACCAGCAGTAGAGATAAAGAAAATTTCTGGTAAGTATTCCTGATAATTATTTTTATTCATATGTATCATACATGTTTATTTGTTCTGTATTGTTTTACTGAGTGCCCCCTTGGGTAGGATACATATAAAACACAAAGATCTTTTTGCACATTGTTTTTTTGGTAATTTCTTTTCAGGGGGAAAAGTGCTAAATTTTCTCATATCGTAATTTCTACTCATTATTCCACAAACATAAGTTATTTTTAGAGGCTTTTATGCTACTATGTAATCACTTGACTAAAAAAGAAAGGTTTAGAGGGTTTTTTTTTATGCATATTGCGTGGATAACTGCCCTTTTCTAATTTTTCATATTTTTCTTGCTATAATTAAAACACTTTGCATTGCAAAAACTAGGTAATTTACCTGAGTATACTATGGCAAAATGCTTTACCAGCAAAATTTTCTGTACCTTAAGATTTATAATTATTATTCCACCTCATACAGTTATTCTGGTGAGCCTTTTTAAGGGATTTTGACAAAGGAAAAATCTATTTTTGGGCAGTGACCTGTGTCGCCAAGTGAAATGTCCCTTTAGCACTCATTTCTAAGGTATAAGTATTGCTAAATATACCAGAGAAAAAAGCTGTATGGTTATGCCAGGATATCCTGGCTCGCTCACCCTTATTTAAGGGTGTCGGGATGGTAACTGGGGCGAGTGAAACCACTACCAGAGGTCCCCTGCCATTTAGTCTCTTCCTTCCTCAATATCCCTCGTCTACAGAGGAGCCGTTCTAGGCCATCTACCACCCACTACTACTACAACTAGCGCTTTGTTTACCATTCCTGTAGATAGCACCCAAGCTTGGGCCAGTTAGGGTGTGGACATTAGAGGGTGGGTTTCATTGGGCGACACAGGTCACTGCCCAGAAATAGATTTTTCCTTTGTCAATATCCCTTTTCTGGGCCAACCTGTGTCGCTCCGTGAAATAGTAACAGAGAATTGGCCCCACCAGCTTGGAAAATTAGAGTAGGTAAGTTACTGTAAGGGAAATGAAACCTGTATAATAAACTCTAATTACTATTTAATAAGAATGTCTTAATTCTACTAGTTCTTAGTAAAATTTCTTAATTCTACTGAAAATTTTAATGGTTTCCTTAAACTACAGTTCTTAGCTACTAAGCAGGGTTATATAACCCAAAGTGATAACATTAAATGAATCCTACACCACAATACAGAAAGTTATTTACACGTATATACAATCCATATTCATATGTACAACCAAGAGTGATCATAGTACAGTCCAGGACAGAATAAGGTCAAAGTGTGCAACCCAGTAACAACCGAGCAAAGATCAAGAATACTAGCGAGGCAGGTAGGAGAGAAAGATGTAAAGAGAGACAGGCTAAAAGACTAGTTATTATTATGCCATGCAGTGTCAGGGGAAACTGTGTTTCCTGCTGCCACTGCTGGGAATTTAAGGGCCTCCAAGGATTTTAGGTAGTGGCGTTTAAATACTGTTGGCGACTTCCAGCCTGTATACTTTTTGAGATTGTCAAAGTTCATGTGTTGAAAATAATTGACTGAGGTAGCTACCGCTCTAATATCATGTGCATGTGGAATTTATTCCAGATTGGCCTGTTTGATAAAATAGAGAATTTGTTGTCTAATTCCTTTTAGGGAGATGGTCCCACCATTTTCCCTGATAAACAAGGGGCCTGAAGATTTCGTGATGGTTCTGTTTAGATAGGCTCTTAGTGAGTTTACTGGACATAAGGATAGGTCCTGTGGCAGTGGAACAATTTTCCAAGGGGCCCACCTATTTTGTGGGTCTTCGTTTTTAGCCAAGAATTGACGATCCGGAAAAAGCAGTAATTCACCAGATGGGAGGAATTCAATATGATCTGGTTCCCTGGAAAAGGCCGACAGCTCAGATATTCTGGCTCCTGAGTCCAGACTTATTAACCCTCTTACGCCGAAGGGGTATAATAAAAATCGTCTCCCGTATGCTGAGGCGGTCTCGGAGTGAGCGCTGAAGCGGAAAAAATATTTTTTTTGTTGTATTGTACACTAAATTGCAATCATTTTGGTATATAACACATTGTAAAACGATCAAAGCAAAACAGAGAAAATATTTTCACAAAATGATGCATGAATTCGTAACGTGCAGACGTAAAAAAATGTTAGTTATAATACAATTAAGTTTGTTCATACTTACCTGGCAGATATATATATAGCTGTATTCTCCGAAGTCCGACAGAATTTCAAAACTCGCGGCACACGCAGTGGGCGGCCAGGTGGTAGTACCCATTCCCGCCGCTGGGAGGCGGATATCAGGAACCATTCTTATTTTCTATCATATTTTCTCAGTGCCACTATCTCCTGAGGGGAGGTGGGTGGGCACTTATATCTGCCAGGTAAGTATGAACAAACTTAATTGTATTATAACAATAACATTTTGTTCATGCAACTTACCTGACAGATATATATATAGCTGAATCCCACCTTCGGATGGTGGGAAGAGACAGAATAGGATTTGTAGGAAACTTAAATTAAGTAGATGATGTACACCTTGGTTCCTCACCTGTTAGCAAAGTAGACTCTGTGATTACTGTCACTTAAGCCTGCTTGTGCTTAATCAGAGTTGCCAGCCAGGTGGAGACCTGTAGTGCTGGTGCGCTCTGGATGCTCTGTCAACGGGGACGTGACCTCAACGTGACAAGAACATTGAGCCATACATATGAGGGCAACGAAGAAACTGACCACCACCTGACCAACTATCCAAGACCCCCTGAACACTAAACTAAGAGATGGGAGGTCTTCACCAAAGACTCACCACAACAAAAAAAAAACAACAACTAAAAAACTAACCTATAAACCTAACTAAGGGATTGGGAGAGAGCTACCTTCAGCCCCCAAGACTGTGTCTGCAGAAACGTATGGCCAAAGAGAACAACAGTCCTCGTATATCGTTCTCACATCTCTCAAGTAGTGTGAGGCGAATACTGAGTTGCTCCTCCAAAAGGTGGCGTCAAGGATGTCCTTGATCGATATGTTCCTTTGGAAGGCAAGCGAGGTTGCGACAGCTCTGACCTCGTGAGCTTTCACTCGCAAGAGGCTCAAATCGGTCTTCTGGTAAGACGAATGAGCCTCTTTAATCACGTCCCTCAGAAAGAACGCCAAAAGCATTCTTGGATAATGGTATATCGGGTCGTTTAAACCGAACACCACAGATTATCTGAGGGACCTCGTACCTCCTTTGTCTTGTGAACATAAAACTTTAGAGCCCTGACAGGGCACAGGGCTCTCTCAGGTTCTTGGCCCCACAAGGCTTGTCATACCCTTAATTTCAAAGCTCCTTGGCCAAGGGTTAGACGGGTCGGGTTTTCATTTTTTGCTAAGAAAGTGGGACTCAAAGAGCAGACAGCATTGTCACCTTTGAAGCCCACCTGCTTACTAATGGCTTGAATTTCGCTAACTCTCTTCGCCGTCGCCAGAGCAGTTAGGAAAAGAGCCTTCTTCGTCAAGTTCCTAAGAGACGCTGCATGGAGAGGCTCGAAAGGACTCGACATCAACAGTCTAAGAAGTAAATCTAAGTTCCAAGAAGGAGGCCTCGCCTGAGGTATCTTGGTAGTCTCAAACGATCTCAAGAGATCGTGAAGATCTCTGTTGTCAGTAAGGTCTAGGCCTCTGTGTCGGAAGACTGCTGACAGCATACTCTTATATCCCTTGATCGGTCGGGGAACTGCCAGCTTCTGCACATTCCTTAAAGAATAGCAGGAAATCGGCTATCTGGCTCACAGAGGTAGTGGAAGAGGAAATTCCCTCCTTTCTACACCATGCCCTGAAGGAAGCCCACTTTGACTGGTAAACAGCTCTCGAGGAAGTCCTCCTTGCGTTGGCGATCGCTTTCGCAGCTGCTTTAGAAAAACCTCTCGCTCTGGCCAACTTTTCGATAGTCTGAACGCAGTCAGACCCAGAGCGGAGAGGTTTCGGTGATATCTTGCGAAGTGGGGCTGTCTGAGTAGATCTTTCCTCCAGGGCAACGTCCTCGGAAAGTCTATGAGGAAGGACATTACCTCCGTGAACCATTCCTTCGCGGGCCACATCGGGGCGATCAGGGTCAACCTCGTCCCCTCCGATG
The DNA here is from genome assembly GCF_015104395.2 of Macrobrachium nipponense. Lineage (NCBI taxonomy): Eukaryota > Metazoa > Arthropoda > Malacostraca > Decapoda > Palaemonidae > Macrobrachium > Macrobrachium nipponense. The sequence goes on along the minus strand of NC_061099.1, from coordinate 42,759,359 downwards.
CCGCGAACTTCCTTACGACTTCCCCCATGATCTTGAATGGCGGGAAGGCATACAGGTCCAGGTTCGTCCAGTCCCGTCCCAGCAGCAAGCGTCTATAGCGACTGCTCCCGGATCCAACACAGGGGAGCAATAAAGAGGCAACCTCTTCGTCCTCGACATCGCAAATAGGTCGACTAAAGGACGTCCCCACAGTCTCCAAAGTTCTCGACAGACGTCCTGGTGCAGCGTCCATTCCGTCGGCAGGATTTGATCCTGTCGGCTGAGAAGGTCTGCTCTGACGTTCTGGACTCCTGCGATAAATCTCGTCAGGATCCTGATTCGCCTCGCATCTGCCCACAGCAGAATCTCCCTCGCTAAGTAAAATAGAGGACGGGAGTGTGTACCTCCCTGATTCTTTAGGTACGCAAGGGCCGTGGTGTTGTCAGAGTTGACTTGGACAACTTTTTCTGCAACCTTTTGCTGGAAGAACTGTAGCGCCAGGAAAACCGCCGCTAGTTCCTTCACATTGATGTGCCAGGACACCTGTTTCCAGTGGCCAGGCGCCTGACACTTCTTCCCCTCCTAGTGTTGCTCCCCATCCCGACGCCGAGGCGTCGGAAAACAACACTAGGTCGGGGCTCAGAAGCTTTAGGGACAACCCCTCTCGAAACTTCCGAGGATCTAACCACCATCTTAGATGGTTTTTCACCGATTTGGTGATCATAAAGGTCGCATCCAGATCTCTTTGACTCTCCATTCTTCTGCCAAGAAAAACTGGAGAGGCCTGAGGTGTAGTCTTCCCAGGGAAACAAACTTTTCCAGCGAGGAAATGGTCCCCAGCACTCATCCACTCCCTCACCGAGCAAGCTTCCTTCCCCAGGAAGGCCGAAACTCTCTCTAAGCCTTGCAGCTGTCGTTCCTGGGACGGAAACGCTCGAAAAGCCATGAATCCATCTGAATCCCCAAATACACGTATGCTGTGTGGGGTCAGATGCGACTTTTCGAGGTTGACCAGAAGTCCCAGGGACCTCGCCAAGGCTAACGTGAAGTGAAGGTCCTTCAGACACCTCTCTTCTGACGATGCTCTGATAAGCCAATCGTCGAGATACAGGAACACTCTTATCCCTGCAGAATGTAACCATCTCGCTACGTTCTTCATGAGCATGGTAAATACCATCGGAGCCATGCTTAATCCGAAACAAAGGGCTCGGAATTGCCAAACTTTGTCCTTTAACACAAACCTCAGAAACTTTCTTGAAAGAGGGTGGATAGGAACGTGAAAGTATGCGTCCTGTAGGTCCAAGGACACCATCCAGTCGCCGGTCCTCAAGGCTCCTAGAACCGACTGAGGCGTTTCCATCTTTAATTTTTTCTTTTCTATGAAAAGATTTCAGCCTGCTTACGTCCAAGACTGGACGCCAGCCACCCGACGACTGCTTTGGTACCAGGAAAAGCCTGTTGTAATATCCTGGTGACCCCAGGTCTAAGACCTGTTCCACCGCTCTTTTCTTGATCATTTGATCTAAAAGATCGAAAAGAATCTGACGTTTCTCCCCTTGATATGACGGGGAAAGATCTCTGGGAGTTGTGGATAGAGGAGGGGGGTCCAAAAAGGGGATCTTGTACCCCTGTTCCACTACCTTGAAGGACCACGCATCTGTATCTCTCTCTCTCCACGCCCCTGCAAAGAACTTTAGCCTGGCTCCGACCGGCATCTGAAGGACTTGATTTTCACTTAGAGGATTTAGGCTTGAAGGAAGCTCTTCCTCTTGAAAGCCCTCTACCTCGAGGAGCAGCTCTCGAGGGAGGAGTGCCACGAAAGGGTTTAACCTTCCTAGGTGGTCGTCCAAAAGACGACATAGTAGGGACTGCGGGACGTCTTGAAGACTGGGCCAAGAGGTCCTGGGTAGCCTTCTCCTGTAGGCTCACTGCCAGGTCCTTTACCATAGCCTGGGGGAAGAGATGGCTCGAAAGAAGCGCAAAGAGAAGCTCCGCTTTCTGCGTTGTAGAAACAGACCTAGCCGTAAAGTTGCAGAAAAGCGCTCTCTTCTTGAGAAAAGCAGTGCCGAAATGAGACACTAACTCTTCCGAACCATCCCTGACGGCCTTGTCCATGCAGGATAACACATTGGACAGCTCCACCAGACTTAACGAGTCAGGACTCCTAGATTGAAGATCCAGGACTCCCAAGCACCAGTCTAGAAAGTTAAAGACCTCAAGAGTCCTTAACAGTCCTTTCATGTGATGATCAATCTTAGCAGTCGATAAAAGGGACCTCTTCTGAGCATCGACCAGACTAGCAAAGTCCCCTTGGGAAGACGACGGGATCTTAACTCCTACTTCTCCTTTGGTCTCATACCAGATGCCGCCTTTCCCACTGAGTCTTGAAGGAGGAAGGGCGAAAGTCGACTTGCCCTGATCCTTCCGACGTTCCATCCAATCTTGCAACTTCTTAAACGCCCTCTTGGTGGACAAAGAAGTTTTCATTTCCACAAACTCCGGAACCTTGCAAGACTTAGATGACGAAAACTGAGAGGGTGGAGACTTGGGAGCTGCAGCCTGGAACTTCTCTCCAAAAGAAGAGCCTAACAGTCGAACCAGCACTTTGTAATCTGACACAGACGAAACCGAAGGCTGTTCATCCTCAACTGAGTCCGCCGGACTACTAAGCTCTCCTTCCTCCCTAAGAGGCAAAGGAGATTGCACCTCTGGAGAGGGCGTGCGCCCAACGGGTCTAGCCTTCAACAAAGGCTTTCGAGGATTAAGTGTAGCAGCTTCTTCAAAGCGACCGACCTTCTGTCGATCCTTAGAGCTCGAAGAACGAAGAGCGTCTTGACCGCGCTGAGCGTCAAGAGAGGCTACTCTAACTCGCTCTAGAGGAGCGTCCTTACGCTTCCCGCTAAAGCGTCTAGCTTTCGCTTTCAAAGCGTCCTTCTGGGCGCTCTCGAAAGCCTTCTCAAAAGGCAAAGCGTCTAGCAAAACGTCCCGACGGAGCGTCCTCAAAAGCGTCCTGCCGAGCGTCCTCAAAAGGCGTCCTCCAGGCGTCTGCTGAGCGTCCTCAAAGGCGTCCTGACGCGCTGGCTGATCAGGACGTCAAGAGGGAAGAAAAGCGTCCTGTCCACGAGACTTCTTACAAGTAGAACGAGATGACGGAGAAGGGGACTGCTTCGTCTTCTTGACAGGCAGCCTGGCGTCCTTCCTACGCTTAGGCTCGACTGCTGCTGGGGCGAGTCTTCTGAGCCATTAAAGCTGACAATTGGTCTTGAAGAGACACAAGAATATTCTTCGTTGGTGAAGAAACTAGAGGAGGTGAAGGGCTGAACCTGCGAGAAGACGGGGGAGGGGCGAGGGACGCCTCCTTCCTTCTCACAGGTACAGCAACCTGCCTCTCCGAAGCGCGAGAGAAGCGCTTCTCAGCGTCGTCCTACCTCTCTTCTGTGGAGGAAACGCGTCATACGACGCAGGAGAAGACCGCAACGATAACGGAGAGAGAGGACGTGAAGCGTCCTCCCTCGGAAAAGTCCTTTTCAACGGACGCGAGTATCTCCGAGCGCTCCACCCCTTGCGCGGGGAGGGCGCCTCGGAGGACGAAAAACAGTCCTTAAGGATGCGAGCCTGTGCACGCTCCTTGGCAGCCTGGGAACTAACAACAGGTCCTGCCGAAGGGACGCCAGATCGGTGGGGAGCCCCCGTAACCCTCTTGCGGCTTTCGACATACCCACTCCCTGAGTCCTGGGAGTCCGATAGAGGTCTAGGCCTAGAGGCATTATGGGGCCGATCTGACGCCCCCTCCACAACACTAGGGGCACGATCACACACTTTACTTGAGCTGGTTTCTAAGGCCAACACTTTGGACTCTAGAGTGCGTAACGACTCTAGAATCAGAGAAAGGGCATTACCTTCTCCAGACACAGAATCAGGGCCCGCAGGCAACAACACAGGATTAGGTGAAGCAAATTCTACTGGTGTTAATATAGGTGAAATGTTACTTCCCTTACCTTTCGAAGAACCGCTCTTGGAGGAAGCCCTCCTGATCCTATCGCGTTCCAATTTACGCCGATAGGACTCATACACCTTCCATCCATCATCGGTCAAACTTTTGCATTCATTGCACCGATCATCCAACAAACATGCCCCCTACACCCCATACATACTGTGTGGGGATCTACCGATGATTTAGGTAGCCTCACCTTGCAATCACTCTTCACACACACTCTGAAACTCACTGAACTTGATCCAGACATCACGTTCACAGAAAAGCCAATCCAAAATAAAAAAACAGTCCACTATCGCGTATGCCAATCCAACAATCCAGAATCAATAACCAAAAGTCAATCCAGATACTTAGAACGAGTCAATCCAAAAATCCTAGGCGGAGGTCTGTAAACAGTTGTTTACCGACCGGCGACAGAAAAAATATGAATAGAGAATGGGAATGGTTCCTGATATCCGCCTCCCAGCGGCGGGAATGGGTACTACCACCTGGCCGCCCACTGCGTGTGCCGCGAGTTTTTAAATTCTGTCGGACTTCGGAGAATACAGCTATATATATATCTGTCAGGTAAGTTGCATGAACAAAATGTTTTCAAAAATTCACCATAAATCTAAATATTGTTCTTAAGACTTCCAATTTGTTTCAAAATGAAGATAAATGATTGAACATTACTATACTGTAAGAGTTTTAGCTTACAATTGCAGTTTTCAACCATATCGGACGAGTTAAAGTTGACCGAATGTCAAATTTTTTTATATATATTTTTTTTATATGCAAATATTTTGAAAATGAGAAAAGCTACAACCTTCAATTATTTTTTGTTGTATTCTACATGAAATTGCACACATTTTTATATATAAAACTATGAAATGCCTAATATGAAACTGAGCAAATATAACGATAATGCGACGTACGCATTTCGGAGAAAGCGTTTTCCCGAGGAGGGTTACAAACTCGCGCTGTAGGTAAGGGTCTGCCGCCACTGTGAACGTCGTCTGGGTGGGGCTGATCGACACCTGACAGGAGAGAGCCGATACCGTCCTCCAACTCATTCCAGTCCTCGTCAAGGTCGAAACCTCTCAGGAGGACCAAAGGGGTATTCAAATACGGTGTTCGAAGACACATAGAAACGCCGCTGTCGCAGTAGAGGAGGTGGAAGTAGCTTATTCGACCAGCCAGATCTGAGAGAGCCTTCTTGTCCGGAGACAAGAGAGACTACCTGGTTCAACACAGTCGGCAAGCTCCGATCGCGGCAGACCCACCGTCGGTTTGGGTTCCCTCTTCGGGCCCCAAAACGACTCGAGCCGAGACGTGGGCTCTGCTGGTGGGAGCGGCGATCCTTCCCCGAGGTCGTTGTGCTGATGAATCAGTGCCATAACCTCGGCAAAGTTCCTCTGGATCTCAGAAGTCACAGCATCTTGCGGAGTAGGACCGTCAAGCCCCTCGAACAAGAGCATATCCCGAGAACCTCCCCCTTCAGGAGGGGGGACAGCGACAGCCCTCTTGGTCTCCTCCTGCAACTTGCGCGTACGTCCTGGTCGGTCCGAAGATCGTGCCTGGTACATACGGCGTCGTGACGGGATCGTGCGGGGCGCGCCCCTCATGATCACTCCGCTGTGCCTCGCTCTTCCCGGTGTAAACCGAGGAAGTTGAAGGCACGGGAGAGGAAGACCTGACGCTCCCCTTCGCTTGCTGGCTGAACCAGTGGGCTTGGAGGGCTGCAGGCGATCGCCAACCCGTGGTGGGGATCGAGCTGCAGGCCTAGTCGAGTCATTTCCCTGGGGAGAACGGCTGGACCGAGAACAGCAGCCCCGATCTCGTGTGTCAGGGGAACTGCTGCTGGTTGCCGTACCCGTTCGCTCCCTGTGGGAGTGACGGTCAGACGACCTGCAGAGACCCCTGTCACGGTGAGACAGATGCTTGCTCTCACGGCTGGCGCCGGCGATCGGGGGACCTCTTCCCAGCCTCGGTCTGTGGCCAGTCAGAGACCGTCACGTCAACCCAGGTAGCCAGCCAGTCGCTACGAGAGCGAGAGCTGGCCTGGTGGGAGGTGCCTGAGTGGCTCCCACCAGCCTTCCGCTCCGTGCCGTGAAACTAGCGACGAGCGAGCTCTGGCGCCTGATTCTTGGCTGCACAGTCACTGGTAGGTGACGGTACACTCGGTATCTCTCGCGGACGAGAGGCCGAGACGGAACCTGGTGTAGTGGCAGAGACCCTGACACCAGGCGAGGAAGTACCGGTGTTAGCCGGTACCCCTCTGGTCCCCGTAGTCTTCTTCCTTGAGGAAGAAGAGATGGGCCCTGCTCCCGAAGGAGCAGGAGGACCAGCGGAAGAACCCCCCCGTCCCACTGAGGTGAGACGGGTTCCGAGAAGCTCCCGAGGGAGACTTCTTAGGAGGGGAGGAGGCAACCTTCTTCTTCCTCGGCTGTGAAGCCTTGGAAGTCGAAGGGGAAGAGGCGGCAGCCGACGACGACGAAGAAGGTGAAGACGACAACGACACCTTCCTCCTCTTCTTTGTCAGCTTCCTCAGGACAGACGTAAGATCTGCCATCCAGGGCGGAGCCGGGGCTGCTATAGCCAAAGCAACAGGGCCCGGACGCACCTGTACGGACAGACCAAAGTCTGGGGCAGCACCACCACGAACAGGGACGATGTCAGCAGGCAAGGGCATCTGAGGAACGGCAGGAACAGCAGGGACAGCCAGCACAGCATTGGCAGGTACGGCAGGCAGCACTGGTAACACAGGAGATGGAGCAGCAGCCAACGACATCCTGGTACCGGCGGCAGGTCCAGGGGCGAGCTCTAGGACAGTGGAAATCTGGTCGCGGCAGCGCGGCAACCCCGAGCGGCGGCAGCAGCAACCCCCCCCCCGGTATGGCGAACGGACCCTGCACAGTGGCTGTGGCGAGACTGATACCACGTGAGGCGAGTACACCAGGTGAGGAGGGGTGGCGTACCCTGGAGTCGACAAGGTCGTTGTCGTGGTTACCGCTCCATGGGTGACTGCAGCAGACCCAGGGGGATAAAGCAGCAGCCCCTGGACACTAAGCACGCCCTGCAGACCAAAGGACGCCCACACCTGACCAAGGTCACCCCTCGTGGCACCAGCACCTGCGGAAGCAACAGTAGAGTGATTGGGGGGGGCGAACCCCACCCCGAACGAACGGTAGAGTGATTGGGGGGGGCGAACCCCACCCCGAACGAACGGAAGACCCAAAATACAATTGTACGTCAGGGCACCGAGCGCCCTCCTCCACGCTCGACAGATCGGGCGAGGAGAAGGACCTGGATACCCCTCCCCCCCCCTTGGAGGGGAAGGGCCATCCGCGGGAGCTGAGCGGGGGGGCAGGAATAAGACGAAGAATCAGTTACCAAGGGAGTCACGGGAGAGCTTCCGACGACTCGGCAGGCCCTCGCTTCCCCCACCCCCGCACAGCACCCACTGCACCTGAAACTAATATACGGCACGGCCCGAGAGCAATCGTGCCCTCGGCACCGAGCGCAGGGGCATAAGGATCAATTTCCGGTATGAGCGGAATCTTGATCCACAATGAATATTGATGCAATCAATAATAATAAGATATAAAAATGAAAAAATCCTGCATTACGATTTCACTTTCACACAAAAAAAGGGGCTCGGGTCGAGCGCATTCGCGCCCTCGGCACCGAGCGCAAGGGGAAAGGATCCATTCCCGGTTATGAGCGGACCTTGATCCATGATGAATTGATGCAATCAAAATATATGAAAATGAAAAAGAATACTGCACTTGCGATTTCACTTTCACACAAATTAAAAGGGGAAGGATCAATTCCCGGGTAAGAGCGGAAACCTTGATCCAATGAATATGATGCAATCAAAAATAATATATGAAAATGAAAAAGAATACTGCACTTGCGATTTCACTTTCACACAAAATAAAGGGCTCGTGCTGAGCACATTCGCGTCCTTGGCACCGAGCGCACAGGGCAAAAATATAAATGAAAAAGAGTACTTACTTACAATTTTCACTTACACATTTTCACCCAAAATACACAGCTCGGCGCGAGCGCGCTCTCAGCCCTCGGCACCGAGCACCCAAAATATGAGGATCAATTCTGGGAAACTTCTGAATTTCCCGCACTTACGCCCTTCAGTCCCTGCAGTCGTCGGTACAGGAGGGCGTAGAGAACTCATGATCCAAAACAATTCACTTCAATGTAATTGAATAATAAAGAATAGTGAATAATTGTACTTACAATTTTCAGTCACACAATGTAAACAGAAAAAGAAACACAACTATACAAAAAGCAAACGACGAAAAAGCGGGCAGAGAGCAAAAATAAACACGTCTATCCACCAGCGGGCCGAAAGCAAAAGTGATTCTTCACCTCCCAGTCGCGCGCACTGTCGGACAAGCAGTTAACCCCTTCTTTACCGGGTGGGTGAGCAGAATGTAAACATTGCGTTCGCTGCCGAACTGAATCTCTCGGTAGTGACTCCAGTTTGGAGGGGTGCCGATCGTAAAAATATTTGCCAAAAATACACTAATCAAGACAGGCTAATGAAATTATCAGGTATTATTAGCACTATAATAACGCATATTCTCTGTTAGTTTTATCATCCTACAGGGAAAATAAATTATTTTATGAAAAAAAATGTGAAACTCAGTGTCCCTTGTACAAGGGACACTGGTGGTCGGTGAGAAAACTACAGTCTTGAATAGAAATTCGGTCTTACAGAATGTTGGTATATCGCACCTGGAACATGTACATAAAGTATTATCAAAATAGAACAGTAAATAAGCACGTAATAACAAAAAAAAAAGAGCAAAAACTAAAGCAAAAGCCCCGCCATAAATATGGAAATCGCAAATTTTATAGTATATCTTTCAAAAATTGGTCGATGTCATTTTCTACGTTTTCTAAGATTAGTTTCATCACAGAAAACAACTTTAGGGGCATCAGGGTATCTAAACTAATTTTTTCAAGTTTCTTGTCCTCAGAAAAAATCGCTTTTTCTATTTTTTTTTTTTTTATATATAAAGTTACTATAAGGCTTTATTTTTTACCTTCATTTATCTGGTGTTCATATCTTTTATTTGTAAAATGTAATAAGTGAATAAATAAATAAATACAGTAAATGAGGATACAACTGGTTTTTATACTTGGGTAGAAGTTATTACATGTTTACGCTTGTCTGGTTTTGTGATTTTTGTTGAGACGCAGTTCATCTGTCACCTACACACTACTATAAGCAGTAATAATATTTTTTTGGTTCATCATACATCTGGCATCGTGTCATACTGTTTATTTTGCTCCAAACTCTTCAAACCGAATTACAGAATGATTGGAAGTCCCTCTCTGAAAAGAGGAGTTTTGGTGGTACTATGCGTACCACCTTTATGCACCGGTGCGGTGTAGTAGACTTGAATGGTGGTACCCACCTACCTCAAACAAACTTTCGGTAATGAAGAGGTTAACTACCGAACTCCCTTGTTCGAAATAAAAGCTACGACCATCCAGCTGCCGCTAGTTACCTTCCTATTGTAAAAGGACTGAAAGGTTTGTATTCCGTGTCGGAACAAATGTTTGTTTTTTTTATAAATTCACCATAATTCAAAATGTTGTGCTAGAGACTTCCAATTTGTTGCAAAATGAAGGTAAATGATTAAATATTACTAGAATATAAGAGTTTTAGCTTACAATTGCGTTTTTTTACCATTTCGGTTGAGTCAAAGTTGACCGAAGGTTGAAATTTTGGCATATCGTTATTTATATGAAAATATTTCAAAACTGATAAAAGCTACAACCATGTGTTGTTTTTTGTTGTATTGTGCATGAAATTGCGCACATTTCCACATATAAAACTTTATGTAACGGCAAATTTAAAATGGTGCAAACATTACGACAATCGCACGAAAAAATTTATCGGAAGAGTTACTGCGCGGACATAAGGAAAATTTTTTTTTTCATAACTCCACCATAAATCGAAATATTGTGCTAGAGACGTCCAATTTGTTGCAAAATGAAGGTAAATGAGTGAATATTACTAGAATATAAGATTTTTAGCTTACAATTGCGTTTTTCGACCATTTCGGTAGAGTCAAAGTTGACCGAAGGTTGAAATTTTGGCACATCATTATTTATATGAAAATATTTCAAAACTGATAAAAGCTACAATCATGAGTATTTTTAGGTTGTATTCTACATGAAATTGCACACATTTTCATATATAATAACTCCATGTAACGGCTAATTTAAAATGGTGCAAAAATTATGTCAAAGTGATGAAATAATTTATGAGATGTGTCACTGATACTTTTTAGTGCGATAAGAAAGAATTTCGGGCTTGCATGCCTTCGTAACGATTGTAAACAAAGCAATGCCTTGATCCGTGAGCTCCCAGCATCCCCAAAGGTGCGTGATTCTAAAGTTTTCGGCTGGTAGGCCTATAAGTATTTTTTTGCGAATAAAAAAAAAAAACTTTTTTTATGTCGACGTTTAATACGTCCAATCGGCACCCGGGAGACGATTTATGTCGACGTTTAATACGTCCATTCGGCGTAAGAGGGTTAAGAATAATGTTTTCCTTAGGAGCGTTATATAAGAACATGACTTGTTAACAGTGTCTGAAGCAAGCTTAAGGACATCGTTTAAAAACCAAGAGACCGTTCGAGGTCTATTTACTGGTCTAAGTCTAGCACAAGCCCTGGGGATAGAAGAAAAATACGAATATGTAAGATCAATATTAAATCCAAATTGGAATATTTTCTTTAATGCCGATTTGGTTGTAGTAATAGTACTAGCTGCTAAGCCTTTTTCAAACAAGGTTCTGAAAAAGGTAATTGCCAGATTCGTAGTCATGGTTTGTGCCTTTGTGTCTCTCAAAAAGGTGGCTAACTTCTTTACTGCTGAGTCGTATTGATGCAGTGTTGATTCTCGTTTGTCTGATTCTAGGAACCGGATGTTTTGAGGATCAATGTTGGCATCTTTCTGCGCCGCGAACTTCATGAAGTCCATAAAGTTAGGGCTTTCTGAATTCCTGAGGAAGCGGACACAGTCCGCATTTGTACCAACTGCGTCAGTCTGGGATTGGGAATCCGCCGGGCTCGGAGTCCCAATTCCACTAGTAGTGGGAACCAATTGCTCTTGGGCCAGTTGGGAGCAACTAGTGCGATCTGACCCTTGAAAGACCTGAGTTTGTTCAGAACTTTCAGTAGTAGGTTTACCGGCGGAAAGAGAGAAATTCTCTTCCAGGTATTCCAATCTATTGCCATGGCGTCCGTGGCATATGCCAGAGGGTCCAGGTTGGGTGCCACATAACAAGCTAGTTTGTGGTTTGATTCTGTGGCAAAAAGGTCTACTTGAAGCCCTGGCACCTGTTGGCAGATCCATTTGACAATGCGTCCGCCACTTCGTTCCTTACTCCCGCTAGGTGAGTGGCTGATAGATGCCATTGTTTCCTTGCTGCTTGAGCAAATATTGCTATCATTACGTGATTTAAATGGCTCGACTTGAGCCTCCTCTGTTTATGTAGTGGACTACCACCGTACTGTGTAATACCAGTTTGATTTGGATTTTCTTTGCTGGCAGGAGTTTCTTCAGGGTTAGAAACACTGCCATAGCTTCCAATACATTGATATGTAGCTGGCGGAATGACACTGACCAAGTCCCCTGTACTTTTTTGTATTGTGAGTATCCTCCCCAGCTGCTCAGAGGCGTCCGTGTAGACTATCAGGGCTGGCGGAGGAAACTGCAGTGGTACTGATTTCGACAGACTCTTGACTTCTGTCCAGGGATGGAGTCTCTTGCGTAAAATCGCCGGGATCCGGGATACTTTGTCCCGGGACCTCTTGTTTGCTCTTGATCGCCAGACTCGGTTTATATCTTTTAGTTTGGCTTTCAACAGTACGTCCATAACTGATGCACACTGGAGTGAACCTAGAATCCTTTCTTGGTTCTGCCGGGACGTCTGTTTGCCCTTGAGGAATTGCCTTGTAGCCTTTGCTATTTCTCTTCGTTTTGCCGGCGGAATTGATAGATTGTACGCATTTAGGTCCCATTGAATTCCTAACCACTGAAAGCGTGGTGCCGGAGTCAGCCGGGACTTGTTCCTGTTTATCTGGAATCCTAGGTATTCCAGAACTTATCACTTTGACCGTTGCCTTGCGGCATTCTTCGGCGTCTGTGGCCCATACGAGCCAATCGTCTAGATAGGCTACTAGCATTATCCCTCGAGTCCTTAATTCCTGGACTACTGTTTCCGCTATCTTTGTAAATATTCTGGGCGCTATGTTGAGCCCGAATGGCATTACTTTGAAGGAATAGGTCTTCTTTCCTAGTCTCAAGTCTAGGAAGGGGCGGAAGTGTCTTGCTATCGGGATATGATAGTAGGCATCTTTAAGATCTATAGACGTGGTGACGGCCCCAAGGGGAAGTAAGGTCCGCACCTGTGAAACGGTCAGCATTCAGAACTTGTTGCAATGAATGAATGAGTTTAGATGGGACAAGTCTAGGATTATTCTTAGTTTGTGCGAGTTTTTCTTTGGAACACTGAACAAGCGCCCTTGAAATTTTAAATGTCTGACTTCTGACACTACCCTCTTTTGAAGCAATTCTTGGGTATATTCTACCAGTTCTGCCGTTGGCTTTTGGTAAAATCTGGTTGATGGAGGAGGCCCTTGTTTCCAACTCCATCCCAGACCTTTCATCAAAATACTGTGGGCCCAAGTGCTGAGCCTCCACCGGTTCCGGAAGAGGTACAGCCTTCCTCCTACCTGGGGAGTCTCACTGGTTGGCAGATGGACGTCCACCCCGGGCTCCCCGGAAGCCTTTGCCTCTAGCAGAAACTCTTCCGCCACCTCTGTGTCAGAGGGCTCCTCTGGCTCGGCTACCTCTGGCAAATCTATTGTACCCATGAAACCCTTGGGCTTCAAAGGTAGCGTTGAAAGCCAGAGAGGGGGAGAAGGAGGTCGAGGCCTGGGGTTGCTGAGCAGGCTGGCTCAAAAGCACAAACTGCTGTTGCGGCTGTGCTTTTGAGGTGGAGGGTTGACTCATATGAGCCACCGGGACTGCTTGGACCACTGTTTGTGGTTGGGAGGATTGGAAGGGTTGATACTTCCTCAACCTCTTCCTGCCCTTAGTGTTTGCTCCGGCAGACTCAGGTTTCCTTTTAGGAATGAATCCCCAGCGAATCTTTAGGCCCAGGCTAACCCTCGCTGCTTCCCCGAGGACTTCGTTGACAACGGAGTCGGGGAAGAGGTTTGCTCCCCAGATCGACGACTTAATGAGCTTATTGGGCTCATGGATGGAAGCGTCCGCCAAGACGTGCTTCCTGCAGTTTTGCCTAGCCACTGCGAAGTCATATAGATCACATTGCACAGTGTGAAGAAATGACTTCGTCAGGACACCTTAAATAGTGGCTCGTCTGCGTAGATCAATGACGTCATCTCTGTCATGGTGGCGGAGTTGAGGGACCTACTCAGTCTACACCTCGCATCATACTCGGCTTGAGAAGCCGCTCGCTGTACAATGTGGTTCCACAGTCCAGCGCGAGCTTACCCACCGTAAAGGTGGCAGGAGCATCTACCCAACACTCTGTGCCTCCGGGGAGCAGAAGGGAAGGCAATTCTGTCTCCCGGAGTTGTGGCATGGGTTTATCCTCCATGGCTGCTTGAAGCATTAGCTCAGCCACTTTGGATAGGCATGGGGTAGGGGTTTCATCGTTCACTACGAAGACGGTGAACGGGCTCTTGTGGGCTGTCAACTTGGTGTTGACGCATTGCCACTCCGCCAAGGTCCAGACCCATGCTTGTTGGGCTTGGTCCTGGGAAAGATAACAGTCTCCCTGGGGACCTTATCTTCCCTTACCATTGCCTCATCCGTCAGACGGGCATACCCCATGAAAGGGAACTGGAGATCATGTGGAAAAAACTCAAAGTCCTCCAGTCTCAGAGTCCCTCATCCCTCAATTGTAAGCATACCGTCTGCTTGATGGCTTGAATACTCTGTAAGAGAAAATGATCTCAATCCTTAAACTAAATGCTATCCTTAGACTAGTATAAGTCAACATGATATATTCAATCTGATTCTCATTGTATAATTATTACGTAGCAGACCTCGCATCCCTCATGGTGCCATACCAGCAGGGCTCCCACCTGGACCACACACCAGGTGTGGGTCCGGCACACCACGTGCCCGCAGGGCTCTTGGAGGACGGCGGTACACCCCGTCTCCAGACAACGCAAGATCTGTAAGTTGAATGATACATGAGTATCACTATTTAGACCTACCGGAGATGTGTCCGGTTGGGCATGCATTAAACTACTGTCATTGGAGGTGACTCCGGTGAGTTAGACATTTACTACTAGGGTTTCATGCATCCTTGTTTCTCACCAGCTCCGGAGTCTAGTTCTTGTTCTTGTTATGCAACTAAAGTATAGGCCTGATGGAACTGGGCAGGGTAAGGAAGACCTGTCCTGACTCCGTTGGCACCGGAAACGTATAATCTAGTCAAAAAGATTGAGTCTCAAGCCCATTCTCCATCCTCACTAGGGTGCGGGACGGAAATGACAATCCAAGACTATCGAACCAGGCCGAGGAGCTAGTGATAACATGGTACTTCGGTTTTAAATACCCAGCGGAGTAGAATATCCGTCGCAGTAAATAACCTGAAGTATGGTAAGATAATGACATATAAATATGTGTATATATATGTGTGCATAACTAACTGATCCAACCGTAGTAGATCGTTCCCCGTAACATGTCTTCTTACACCTAGTTATCCCTACTCCGGGTCCAGCTTCCTAGGAACAGATCAGGGAAATTGGTAAAACCTTAGCCTGTATCTGGTCAGTAAAGGATCATAGCTATTTGTATAGCCAATACCTTGAGGCCGGAGTCCCGGTTCCGCTGGAGTGGGGGATAGGTCTGGTGAAGAAGGGCCGCGGATAGGGGACGTGACATCGTGGTCCGGAGAGCGCACCGTCCTGACGAGCCCGGTGGCCAACCAAGGCTCGCCCGAACAGGGCACCCCCTACCACTCATACTGAGCATGACGCGGTGGGGCTACCCCCCCCCCCCTTTATGCAAGAAGCTCGGGTCGGCTACATGGAGTAGCATGAGGCGAGCCCTATACCCCACCGAGGTGGGTGCAGGGGGAGGGAGGTCGACTAGAGGGGTGGCCCACACGCGATCAGCTGGAGGCCCTCGCAGCCAGGTGTACAACCATGCGGTAGGTAGGGTCCAACTGATCGGGGGTAGTAGGCCTATAGGCCTACTAACGCATGCAAATAACAAGATATCCGTATCATCGGATAAATAAAAAATCACACATATATATACCATCCTGACGCGGGAGACGTGAAAAGGAAAAATATATGGAGGGAGAGAGAAAGCAATGAGTCCTCTCGAGCGGCTGGCCTAACCTTCGCCAATATAGACGATCTAAGCAGGTTGGCCAGGAAGGCTCTGAGCAGCTTAGCCTAGCTCGCCAAATCGAATTCTATAACCGATATAGCCAGGAAGACCAGGGTGGCTCATGGACCGTCGTGTATACCAAGGCTCTTCCATATAAGGACAAGGGTGTCTCTTATAGTAGGAACTAATAAGTAGCATATAATACACCTTAGATAATTTAATGGTTGGGGTACCAACCTCACAGATGTAAAAAGGGATTTTGACAGAGGAAAAATCTATTTCTGGGCAAGGATCTGTGTCGCCCAGTGAAATGTCCCTTTAGCACTCATTTCTAAGGTATAAATATTGCTATAAATACCAGAGAAAAAGTTAAACGGTAATGCCAGAGCATTCTGGCTTGCTCACCTTTATTTTAAAAGTGTCGGTATGGTAACTGGGGCGAGTGAAACCACTACCAGAGGTCCCTTGCCATTTAGTCTCTTCCTCCTTCAATATCCCTCATCTACAGAGGAGCCGATCTAAGCCCCACTACTCGTTACCACTACGGCTAGCGCCTCGGATCTCATTCCGAGAGCATGCGGCTCGGTCGGTAGGCTAGTATCCTCCACGATCGGACAAATTCTTTAATGTCAGCAATAACATATTAAAAGCATCTATAAAACATATGAGGAACTGCTAATTAAGAAGATAGGCGACTCCAATTAGTATGGGAGACCAATTGGGTGCCGACATGGGCATAAATATACGTGGGTAGCGATGCACGAAATGGTGCAGTGGGAACAGCAACACGCGGGCTCCCACTCACACATATAACCAAATTAAACATGTTTATATCGCCCATCGCTACCTTAAAACATGATCAAACATTAATTGCAGTACTCAACTTAGATGCAGCAACTTCCTGACATTCAGCCATGATGAATTAGGGATATTGCAACAAATAACACAGAACACAAGAAAAACGCGTGTGGCGAAAGCAGTGCTATCGAAAGGAAATGGTAAACAAGGCGCTAATTGTAGCAGTAGCGGGTGGTAGATGGCCTAGAACGGCTCCTCTATAGACGAGGGATATTGAGAAAGGAAGAGACTAAATGGCAGGGGACCTCTGGTAGTGGTTTCACTTGCCCCAGTTACCATACCGACACCCTCAACCCTCTTACGCCGATTGGACGTATTAAACGTCGAATCAAAATGTCTCCTGTATGCCGATTGGACGTATTATACGTCGACCCAAAAAAGATTTTTTTAAAATTCGCAGAAAAATACTTATAGGCCTACCAGCCAAAAACTTTTGAATCACACGCCTTGGGGGATGCTGGGAGTTCACGGATCAAGGCGTTGTTTTGTTTACAATCGTTACCCAGGCGTGCAAGCGCGAATTTCTTTCTTATCGCACTAAAAAGTATCAGTGACACATCTCAAAAATTATTTTGTAACTGACATAATTTTTGCACCATTTTAAATTATCCGTTACATGGAGTATTATATATGAAAATGTGCGCAATTTCATGTAGAATACAACAATAAAATACTCATGATTGTAGCTTTTATCAGTTTTGAAATATTTTCATATAAATAATGATAAGTGCCAAAATTTCAACCTTCGGTCAACTTTGACTCTACCGAAATGGTCGAAAAACGCAATTGTAAGCAAAAACTCTTACATTCTAGTAATATTCAATCATTTACCTTCATTTTGCAATGAATTGGAAGTCTCTAGCACAATATTTCGATTTATGGTGAATTTATGGAAAAAAAAAAAAAAATTTCCTTACGTCCGCGCAGTAACTCTTCCGAAAAAATCAGAATTTTTTTTGTGCGATTGTCGAAATGTTTGCACCATTTAAAATTAGCCGTTACATAAAGTTTTATATATGAAAATGTATGCAATTTCATGTAGAATACAACAAAAAATGATTGAAGGTTGTAGCTTTTCTCTTTTTCAAAATATTTGCATATAAATCACGATAAATAGAAAAAAAACCACGTTCGGTCAACTTTGACTCTACCGAAATAGTCGAAAAATGCAATTGTAAGCTAAAACTCTTACAATCTAGTAATATACAGTCATTTATCTTCATTTTGAAACAAATTCAAAGTGTCTAGCACAAATATTTGCTCCTTTTCATATTAGGCATTTTATAGAGTTTCAAATATGAAAATGTGCGCAAATTCATGAAGAATACAAACAAAAATATTTGAAGGTTGTAGCTTTTCTCATTTTCAAAATATTGCATATAAAAAAAAATATAAAAAATTTTGACATTCGGTCAACTTTAACTCGTCCGAAATGGTCGAAAACTGCCATTCTAAGCTAAAACCCTTACAGTATTGTAATATTCAATCATTTGTCTTCATTTTGAAACAAATTGGAAGTCTCTAGAACAATATTTAGATTTATGGTGAATTTTTGAAAAAAACATTTTTTTCCGTACGCGTGTTATGAATTCATGCATCATTTTGTGATAATATTTTTTCTGTGTTGCTTTGACCGTTTTACAATGTGTTATATATCAAAAGGATTGCAATTTAGTGTGCAATACAACGAAAAAAAGTAACTTGTTAGCTTTAACCGTTTTTCGCACAGCTCGATTTGAATACAATTATGTATGAATTTTTTTTTTTGTCGCTACCATATATCGCATTATTTATATATGATAGATATTTTTTTTCATTTCTGATGGTTGCATACTAAACTTCAGGCAATGACAAAAAAAGGAGCCAAAAATGAACTCTTAATCTTGAAAACTAAGCGCGCTGTGATTTTTTGAAAAATTATTTTTTCCGCTTCCGCGCTCACTCCAAACCAGCCTCGGCATAAGGGAGACGTTTTGGTTTTTAGGGCTTAGGCGTAAGAGAGTTAAATAAGGGTGAGCGAGCCAGGATATCCTGGCATAACCATACAGCTTTTTTCTCTGGTATATTTAGCAATACTTATACCTTATAAACGAGTGATAAGGGACATTTCACGGAGCGACACAGGTTAAGCCCAGAAAAGCTACTGTATGGAGTAATCTTTCAGCTACAAAATGAAACAAAATTGAGCAGTCTTTTTCAAAATTGTCAGAATTACACATCTTTGAACAAAAAAAGGTAAAATCACTTATACACTACTGCAAAGGTCACAGTTACTTCCAACGGACATAATAGTCTGGTTTCACAAATGGCGGTAATTTTAACATCCTCCAAAGCTTAAGGAAGATATGTTCTTGGATAAATCTGTTAACAAGGCTTAATATGAAAAAACCTTGTATTCTTGGGAGTATGTGTACTCATTAAATACAGGGAGTCCCTGGTTAACAGTGGTATCAGTTAACAGCATTTCAGTTTTTTACGGCCAGATTACACAGTTCCATGGAGAACGTCCTTCAATGTTTGTTCACATATGCCACTAGTACCATGTTGCCACTTATCTTGACCACTGGGGGGACCATTGAGTGTTGCAAGTGTTGAAGAGCAAATCCTGCTGCTTTCATTCACTACCGAGATATGAAGAGATCTCAGATGGATTGTTTGTACCATTCGCTGAATTCTGGGGTTTTAGCAGCACTTTCTTCCTCTGCGTATTGCTATTCTGACTAATTTCAAGTAATAGGTTTGTTATGAAACAAACGTAATTTAGAAAAATTTTCATTCCAATCAATAACATTGATCAACAGGTGATTTTCTGTCAATCAAGCATGAAGTATCTAGGAAATTTATTGACCACAAATTTGCATTAATAATAAGTAGTGGGCATGCAAAAATAACAGTTTCGTTAAATAAAAATACTGTTGTTTATATTTCAATATTCATTTCATGAAGCTAACAGACCTCCATGAAGTAATTTCAGTAAGCATTATAAAAAAAACCAAGCAACAAGTATTTGAAAAAACTTACGCTTCATCTGATTCTGTTTTATCAGATTCCGTTTTATCAGATTCTGTTTTATCAGCAATGTGTTCTCGTGCTATATCTTCAAAATTTGCTAAGAAGTAATCAGGAGCAATCCATTCTAACTTGTAAACTTCTTCTGGTGACTTTGCCTAGGAAAAATAATTGCTATAAAAAATTCCCAGCAATGCAACATATTTGTCATATACGTGTGAAATGGTATCTTGTTACGTCACTGAAAATGGTACCTTGAAAAAGCAGAATAACAAAATGGTAAAACTGCAAAATATTTGAATAATGAGGCCATTCTAAGGATAGCACAGAAATCTGGCCAAGGAATTATGTAGTGTATCTAAGAGCATATGAAATTGTATTAAAAAATATTCTGGACTACATATCTGGTTAAACTTTGAACTTCAAAAACAAATATATAATTTATCATCTAGATGACTATAATTTACAGTGTGAAATGTTCACTAGTTTTCTTTACCTTTCTTTCATTAAATATATCATAATCCAATTCCTGAAAATTCTTAAATGCATTACATACCAAATAATAAAACTACAGAACTGTCTGAGTAAGCTGTAGCGATGCTTATGCAAAAGAATCATCCCTTCTGATATATATACAGTAATCCCTTGATCACCCGGATTAACAAAACCAAGGCCCTGTTGAATAATGGCAAAATCCTGACCTTACCTAACCTTGTCAATACATACTGCATAACTGTGAGCACTGAATATGCCTATAAACAACAACTAGCACACTTTAAACTGAAACTTGATGCAAAAAGCCATTGTCTACTATATTTCCCATATTTGTCAAAATAAACTCTCTACGTAAATACACTTAAAACCAAAAAGAGCTAACCTCTTCTTTTTCTCTCATACACTACTACACACAATATGGTAGGCTACGCACTGTTTTTCACTTGCCCCAAGCACTGTAAAAGTACATTGTTCTATATACAATAATAATAATAAAAAAATCTGTGCATAGGCGAATTTTCCGTGAAATTAACTGGAGTTTTGCTCCACAGAAAAATTTGCAAATAGGTGAATCCAGGAATCCTGAACTGCAAATACTCAAGAGTCCAATGTATACTATTAGTTTTTTTTAGCAAAAAAAAAAAAAATAATAATAATAATAATAACAATACGAGAGAGAGAAGGGGTTGCATTTATTTTCAGTGTATTTATATGCTCTTTATCAATCTTTGTAGGAGTCAAATTTTGCCTTTGGAATTCACAAAGTTGCAATAAATTCATCCTGTTTGTGGCTGTTATGGAGTCACGTGGTTAGCCTGACGAAGCAACACTCCAACTTTTCTGGCACTTTGACATTTTCACTGTAATCAGCAATCACTGAGCAATATTTCAGTAAAAATTGACAAAAAAAAAATACTAATGGAAATATAGTTCAATCACAGCATTCTGAACTGCAATCAAAGAGAGGTCAATCACTTGTGAAGACTGGTGCATGAGTGGCATCACAGTCTCTGTAAGAACAACAAACATTCACACACAACATAGTATTCAGTTTTATTGTTCTAACACTTATTTATGCTTTATGGCAAACATTAAGAAAATCTTTCAATAAAGGCTATCTTCATTAGAACCTCAAGGTTGATAAAGGGATGACAACAATTTTCAACTTTACAATCTCAAAGGGCTAAAATCCCCACTGAAATGCAGGGGTGGGGGATGTTTTTACCTGTCCATTGTTGATATATGCCCACAACTACAGTAAACAATACAACATATGCTAACGAAGAGGTTATATGAGTATGTAAACTATCCACATTATTCTCTCATACACACATACATAAATACACACACGCACAAATGTACAACATTTTTCAATCAATAAGGAGAGAAATTAAACTTACCTCTCTATCATTCTCAGGCAGAAGTGTCAGGTAATCACACTCATTGTCAGCTGATATCATCAAGTCATCCTGCTCCACTGTAACATCTACAGTTGCCTCTTGGATGGCTTCTGCCATTCCTTCAACATTCACCTTGAGAAGAATAAAAACATCTAAAAATGTTATTGTTATAATACAATTAAGTTTGTTCATACTTACCTGGCAGATATATATATAGCTGTATTCTCCGAAGGCCGACAGAATTTCAAAACTCGCGGCACACGCAGTGGGCGGCCAGGTGGTAGTACCCATTCCCGCCGCTGGGAGGCGGATATCAGGAACCATTCCCATTTTCTATTCATATTTTTATCAGTGCCACTGTCTCCTGAGGGGAGGTGGGTGGGCACTTAATTATATATATCTGCCAGGTAAGTATGAACAAACTTAATTGTATTATAACAATAACATTTTGTTCATGAAACTTACTTGGCAGATATATATATAGCTGAATCCCACCTTCGGATGGTGGGAAGAGACAGAATAGGATTTGTAGGAAACTTAAATTAAGTAGATGATATACACCTTGGTTCCTCACCTGTTAGCAAAGTAGACTCTGTGATTACTGTCACTACAGCCTGCTTGTGCTTAATCAGAGTTGCCAGCCAGGTGGAGACCTGTAGTGCTGGTGCGCTCTGAATGCTCTGTCAACGGGGACGTGACCTCAATGTGACAAGAGCATAGAGCCATACAAATGAGGGCAACGAAGCAACTGACCACCACCTGACCAACTAACAAAGACCCCCTGAACACTAAGCTAAAAGATGGGAGGTCTTCACCAAAGCCTCACCACAACACACAACAACTAAAACCTAACCTAAACCTAACTAAGGGATAGGGAGAGAGCTACCTTCAGCCCCCAAGACTGTGTCTGCAGAAACGTATGGCCCAAGAGAACAACAGTCCTCGTATATCGTTCTCACATCTCTCAAGTAGTGTGAGGCGAATACTGAATTGCTCCTCCAAAAGGTGGCGTCAAGGATGTCCTTGATCGACATGTTCCTTTGGAAGGCAAGCGAGGTTGCAACAGCTCTGACCTCGTGAGCTTTCACTCGCAAGAGGCTCAAATCGATCTGTGTGGAAGACGAATGAGCCTCTTTAATGACGTCCCTCAGAAAGAACGCCAAAGCGTTCTTGGATAACGGTATATCGGGTCGTTTAACCGAACACCAGAGATTATCTGAGGGACCTCTTACTTCTTTAGTCTTGTGGACATAAAACTTTAGAGCCCTGACAGGGCACAGGACTCTCTCCGGTTCTTGGCCCACAAGGCTTGTCATACCCTTGATTTCCAAAGCTCCTTGGCCAAGGGTTCGACGGGTTTTCATTCTTTGCTAAGAAAGTGGGACTCAAAGAGCAGACAGCATTGTCCCCCTTGAAGCCCACTCTCTTACAAATGGCCTGAATTTCGCTAACTCTCTTCGCCGTCGCCAGAGCAGTTAGGAAAAGAGCCTTCTTAGTCAAGTTCCTAAGAGACGCTTCATGTAAAGGTTCGAAAGGACTCGACATTAACAGTCTAAGGACTAAGTCCAGGTTCCAAGAAGGAGGCCTCGCCTGAGGTATCTTGGAAGTCTCAAATGATCTCAGGAGATCGTGAAGATCCCTGTTATCAGACAGGTCTAGTCCTCTGTGTCGGAAGACTGCCGACAGCATGCTCTTATATCCCCTTTGATGGTCGGGACCGCCAGTTTCTGCACATTTCTTAAAAATAGCAGGAAATCGGCTATCTGGCTCACAGAGGTAGAGGAAGAGGAAAAATTCCCTCCTTTCTACACCATGCCCTGAAGGAAGCCCACTTCGACTGGTAAACAGCTCTCGAGGACGATCTCCTAGCATTGGCGATCGCCTTTGCAGCTGCTTTAGAAAAACCTCTCGCTCTGGCCAGCTTTTCGATAGTCTGAACGCAGTCAGACCCAGAGCGGAGAGGTTTTGGTGATTTTATCTGCGAAGTGGGGCTGTCTGAGTAGATCTTTCCTCCAGGGCAATGTCCTCGGAAAGTCTATGATGAATGACATTACCTCTGTGAACCATTCTTTTGCGGGCCACATCGGGGCGATCAGGGTCAACCTCGTCCCCTCCGATGCCGCGAACTTCCTTACTACTTCCCCCATGATCTTGAATGGCGGGAAGGCATATAAGTCCAGGTTCGTCCAGTCCCAGAGCAGTGCGTCTATCGCGACTGCTCCCGGATCCAACACAGGAGAGCAATAAAGAGGCAACCTCTTTGTTCTCGACGTCGCGAAGAGGTCGACTAACGGACACCCCCACAGTCTCCAGAGCTCTCGACAGACGTCCTGGTGCAACGTCCATTCCGTCGGCAGGATCTGATCTTGTCGGCTGAGAAGGTCTGCTCTGACGTTCTGGACTCCCGCGATAAATCTCGTCAGGATCCTTATCCGTCTCGCATCTGCCAACAGCAGATCTCCCTCGCTAAATAAAACAGAGGACGGGAGTGTGTACCTCCCTGCTTCTTTAGGTACGCCAGGGCTGTGGTGTTGTTCCGAGTTGACTTGGACTACTTTCTCTGCAACCTTTTGTTGGAAGAACTGTAGCGCCAGAAAAACCGCCGCTAGTTCCTTTACATTGATGTGCCAGGACACCTGTTCCCCCTTCCAGGTGCCTGACACTTCCTCCCCTCCCAGTGTTGCTCCCCATCCCGACACCGAAGCGTCGGAAAACAACACTAGGTCTGGGCTCAGAAGCTTTAGGGACAACCCCTCTTGAAACTTCCGAGGATCCAACCACCATCTTAGATGGTTCTTCACCGATTCGTTGATGAAAAGGGTGCATCCAGATCCTCTCTGACTCTCCATGCGTCTGCTAAGAAAAACTGGAGAGGTCTGAGGTGTAGTTTTCCCAGGGAAACAAACTTTTCCAGCGAGGAAATGGTTCCCAGCAGACTCATCCATTCCCTCGCCGAGCAAGCTTCCTTCCCCAGGAATGCCGAGACTTTCTCTAAGCCTTGCAGCTGTCGTTCCTGGACGGAAACGCTCGAAAAGCCACTGAATCCATCTGAATCCCCAGATACACGATGGACTGTGTTGGGGTCAGATGCGACTTTTCGAGGTTGACTAGAAGTCCCAGGGACTTCGCCAAGGCCAACGTGAAGTGAAGGTCCTTCAGACACCTTTCTTCTGACGATGCTCTGATAAGCCAATCGTCGAGATACAGGGACACTCTTATTCCTGCAGAATGTAACCATCTCGCTACGTTCTTCATGAGCATGGTAAATACCATCGGAGCCGTGCTTAAACCGAAACAAAGGGCTCGGAATTGCCAAACTTTGTCCCTTAGCATAAACCTCAGAAACTTCCTTGAAAGAGGGTGGATAGGCACGTGAAAGTATGCGTCCTGTAGGTCCAAGGACACCATCCAGTCGCCGTCTTAAGGCTCCTAGAACCGACTGAGGTGTTTCCATCTTGAATTTTTTCTTTTCTACGAAAAGATTCAAGCTGCTTACGTCCAAGACTGGACGCCACCCCGACGACTGTTTTGGTACCAGGAAAAGTCTGTTGTAGTATCCTGGTGACCCCAGGTCTAGGACCTGCTCCACCGCTCTTTTCGAGATCATTTGTTCCAAAAGATCTAAAAGAACCTGCTGTTTCTCCCCTTGATACGACGGGAAAGATCTCTGGGAGTCGTTGAAAGAGGAGGAGGGTCTACAAAGGGATCTTGTACCCCTGTTCTACTATCTTGAGGGACCACGCATCTGTATCTATCCTCTCTACCCACGCTCCCGCAAAGAACTTTAGCCTGGCTCCGACAGGCATCTGAAGGACTTTCTTTTCATTTAGAGGTTTTAGGTTTGAAGGAACCTCTTCCTCTTGCAAGTCCTCTCCCTCGAGGAGCAGCTCTCGAGGGAGGAGCGCTCCGAAAGGGTTTAACCTTCCTAGGAGGTCGTCCCGACGACGACGTGATAGGGACTGCAGGACGTCTAGAAGACTGGGCCAAGAGATCCTGGGTAGCCTTCTCTTGTAGGCTCAATGCCAGGTCCCTTACCATAGCCTGGGGGAAGAGATGGCTCGAAAGAGGTGCAAAGAGAAGTTCTGCTTTCTGCGATGCAGAAACAGACTTCGCTGTGAAATTGCATAATAGCGCTCTCTTCTTGAGGAAAGCAGTGCCGAAATGAGACACTAACTCTTCCGAACCATCCCTGACGGCCTTGTCCATGCATGACAACACATTGGACAGCTCCCCCAGACTCAAAGAATCAGGACTCCTAGATTGAAGATCCAGGCTCCTAGGCACCATCTAGGAAGTTAAAAGACTTCCAGAGTCTTTAACAGACCTTTCATGTGATGGTCTATCTCCGTGGGTGTCCAAGAAATCTTCGCGGACGACAAAAGGGATCTCTTCTGGGCGTCTACCAGACTAGCAAAGTCCCCTTGGGAAGAGGACGGGATCTTAATTCCCACTTCCGATTTGGTCTCATACCAAATGCCGCCTCTCCCACTCAGCCTTGAAGGAGGAAGGGCGAAAGTCGACTTGCCCTGATCCTTCCGACGTTCCATCCAGTCCTGCAATTTCTTGAATGCTTTCTTAGTGGATAAGGAAGTCTTCATCTCCACCACTTCCGAAACCTTGCCCGACTTCGAAGAGGAAAACTGAGAGGGCGGAGACTTAGGAGCTGCAGGCTGGAACTTTTCCCCAAACAAGGAACGTAAAAGTCGTACCAGCACCTTGTAGTCGGAAACCGACGAAGCTGACGGCTGTTCTTCCTCTACTGAGTCAGCCGGACTACTATGTTCTCCTTCCTCCCGAAGAGGCAAAGGAGATAGGACCTCTGGAGAGGGCGTGCGCCCCGCGGGTCTAGCCTTCAACAAAGGCTTCCGAGGAAGACTAACATCCGCCTCTTCAAAGCGACCGACCTTCTGTCGATCTTTAGAGCTCGAATCACGAAGAGCTTCCTGACCTCGCTGCGCGTCAAGAGAGGAAACTCTAAGTCTCTCTCGAGGAGCGTCCTTACGCTTGACGCTCAAGCGTCCAGCTTTCGCTTTCAAAGCGTCCTTCTGAGCGCTCTCAAAAGCCTTCTCCACAGGCAAAGCGTCAAATCAAACAGCCACCCGACGAGCGTCCTGCCGAGCGTCTTCAAACGCGTCCTCCAAGGCGTCCTGTCGAGCGTCCTCCAAGGCGTCCTGACGCGCGGGTGGAGACAGCGACGAACGAGGAGACAGAGAAGGAGACTGCCTCGTCCTCTTGACAGGCAGTCTAGCGTCCTTCCGCCGCTTAGGCTCAACTGCTGCTGGGCGAGTCTTCCGAGCCATTAAGGTCGACAATTGGTCTTGGAGCGACGCAAGAAAACTCTTCGTAGGTGAAGAACCGAGAGGAGGTGAAGGGCTGCGCCTGCGAGAAGACGAGGGGCGGGGGGACGCCTCCTTCCTTCTCACAGGAACAGCAACCTGCCTCTCCGAGGCGCGCGAGAAGCGCTTCTCAGCGTCGTCCTCTGACGACGTCCTACCTCTCTTCTGAGGAGGAAACGCGTCATACGACGCAGGCGACGACCGCAACGAGAGCGGAGAGAGGGGACGTAAAGCGTCCTCCCTAGGAAAAGTCCTTTTCAACGGACGTGAGTCACTCCGAGCGCTCCACCCCTTGCGCGGGGAGGGCGCCTCGGAGGACCCCTTGACAGACGAAAAACGTCCTTTAGGATGCGAGCCTGAGCACGCTCCTTGGCAGCCTGGGAAGTAGCAACAGGTCCTGCCGAAGGGACGCCAGAATCGGTGGGGAGCCCCCGTAACCCTCTTGCGGCTTTCGACATGCCCACTCCCTGAGGTCTGGGAGTCCGACAGAGGTCTAGACCTAGAGGCATTATGGGGCCGATCTGACGCCCCCTCCACAACACTAGGGGCACGATCACACACTTTAGTCGAGCCGTTTTCAAGGGCCAACACTTTGGACTCTAGAGTGCGCAATGACTCTAGAATCAGAGAAAGGGCATTACCTTCTCCAGACACAGAACTAGGGCCCTCAGGCAACAACACAGGATTAGGTGAAGCAAATTCTACTGGTGTTAATATAGGCGAAATGTTACTTCCCTTACCTTTCGTAGAACCGCTTTTAGAGGAAGACCTCCTGATCCTATCGCGTTCTAGCTTACGCCGATAGGATTCATACACCTTCCATTCATCCTCAGTCAAACTTTTGCATTCAATGCAACGATCAACTAGCAAACAAACATGCCCCCTACACCCCATACATACTGTGTGGGGGTCTACCGATGATTTCGGTAGCCTCACCTTGCAATCACTCCTCACACACACTCTGAAGCTCACTGAACTTGATCCCGACATCACGTTCATACAAAAGCCAATCCAAAATCCAAAAAACAGTCCACTATCGCGTATGCCAATCCACAATCCAGAGTCAAAACCAAAAGTCAATCCAGATACTTATAACGAGTTAAATCCAAAAATCCTGGGCGGAGGTCTGTAAACAGGTGTTTACCGACCGGCGACAGAAAAAAATATGAATAGAAAATGGGAATGGTTCCTGATATCCGCCTCCCAGCGGCGGGAATGGGTACTACCACCTGGCCGCCCACTGCGTGTGCCGCGAGTTTTGAAATTCTGTCGGCCTTCGGAGAATACAGCTATATATATATCTGCCAAGTAAGTTTCATGAACAAAATGATATTGTAATGATACAATTAAGTTTGTTCATACTTACCTGGCAGATATATATATACTAGCTGTATTTTTCCGAATCCGACAGAAATTTAAACACTTATGACACACGCAGTGGGAGTCAGGTGGTTAGTACCCATTCCCGCCGCTGGGAGGCGGGTATCAGGAACCATTCCCATTTTCTATTCATAATTTTTATTTCCACTGTCTCCTGAGGGGAGGTGGGTGGGTACTTGATTATATATATCTGCCAGGTAAATATGAAAAAACTTAATTGTATCATTACAATATCATTTTGTTCATGAAACTTACCTGTCAGATATATATATAGCTGAATCCCACCTTTGGTGGTGGGAGTAGACAGAATAGAAGATTTTAGGAAACATATATATGCAGATAATTGATATCTTGGTTCCTTACCTGTTAGCATAGCTGACTTCGTGGTTACTGCCTCGCAAGTCTGCTTGTGCTACTAGAGTTGCCAGCGAGGTAGAGACCTATAAAGCTGGTGCACTCCAGGTGATCTGTCAACAGGGGCGAGACCACGACGTGACTAGACCATTGACCATACAATGAGGGCAATGAAGTAAAACAAAACCACCTGGCGTAGCCTACCAAAGGTATCCCACTTAGACTAAGCTAATGGAAGGGAGATCCGCCGCAGGCGGTCAACCCCACAACCATAACACAAGTTAAAAACTCCCCTAACCATTAAAGGATAGGATGAGCGCTACCTCCTGCCCCCAAAACAGTGTCTGCAACGACGTATGGTCCGAGCGAGTAACAATTTTTGTATGTTGCTTTCACCTCCCGCAGGTAGTGTGAAGCAAACACCGAATTGCTTCGCCAATAAGTGGCGCACAAAATGTCTTTGATTGCCATATTCTTGTGAAAAGCCACCGAAATAGCAATAGCCCTCAACTCATGGGCTTTCACTTTTAGAAGCTCCATGTCACTTTCACTACACTTTTCATGAGTTTCCTTAACTGTACTTCTTAAGAAGAACGCCAGTGCATTCTTTGACATCGGAAGATCTGGTTTTTTCACAGAGCACCACAAGTTCTCCGAAGAGCCTCTGCATGCTCTGGTTTTCTGCAAATAAAACTTAGAGACCCTGACAGGACACAGGACTCTCTCAGGTTCAGGTCCCACTAGCTCCGACAACCCTTTGATCTCAAACGTCCTCGGCCAAGGGTTGGAAGGGTTCTCGTTCTTTGCTAAGAACGTAGGGCTTAAGGAACAAACTGCACTATGATCTTTGAACCCAATGTGCTTGCTTATGACCTGTATTTCGCTAACCCTCTTCGCTGTCGCCAGAGCGGTTAGGAAAATGGTCTTCTTAGTAAGATTCCTAAGCGAAGCTAAATGGAGCGGTTCAAATTGACTCGACATGAGAAACTTAAGTACCACGTCTAAATTCCACGATGGTACTTTCGGTTGGAGAACTTTCACAGTCTCAAAGGATCTAATGAGATCATGAATGTCTCTGTCATTCGCTAAGTCGAGTCCTCTATGCCCGAAGACTACAGAAAGCACGCTTCTGTAGCCTTTAATCGAGGGAACAGCTAGTTTCGCTTCTTTCCTGAGGTGAAGAAGGAAATCTGCTATCTGGCTCACAGAGGTTGAGGTGGAGGAAATGCCCTTCTTTCTGCACCAACTTCTGAAGACAGCCCACTTCGATGGGTAAACTGCGATTGAGGAGGGCCTCCTTGCGGTGGCAATCGCTGTAGCCACAGGTCTTGAAAAACCCCTCGCTCTGGCCAACTTCTTGATAGTCTGAACGCAGTCAGACTCAGAGCGGGGAGGTTTTTGTGGTACCTCTCGAAGTGGGGCTGTCTAAGTAGATCTTTCCTTAGGGGCAGAGTCCTTGGAAAGTCTACCAGGAAGGACATCACCTCCGTGAACCAGTCGGCCGCTGGTCATCCTCGCTCCCTCTGATGCAGCGAACTTCCTCATTACTTCCCCGAGGATCTTGAATGGGGGAAAAGCGTAAATGTCTAGTCCTGACCAATTCCACAGTAGGGCGTCTACTGCCACTGCTCCCAGGTCCAGAACTGGGGAGCAATAAAGCGGAAGTCTCTTCGTTCGGGAAGTTGCGAAAACGTCCACATGAGGACGTCCCCACAGCTTCCATAGCGCCTGGCATACCTCCCGATGAAGGGTCCATTCCGTTGGCAGAAGCTGTCCTTGCCGACTGAAAAGGTCCGCTCGCACGTTCTCCATGCCTGACACGAATCGTCAGGATCGTGACGTTTTGCGACTTCGCCCATATTAGGACATTCTTCGCGATGGCGAACAGAGAAGGAGAGTGAGTTCCCCCCTGCTTCCTGAGGTATGCCAGGGCTGTGGTGTTGTCCGAATTTATCTGAACCACTTTGTTGGAGACTTCCTCTTGGAAGAACCTTAGAGCAAGGTAAATCGCTGAAAGTTCTTTTAGATTTATGTGCCAGGACACCTGTTCCCCTCTCCAGGTGCCTGACACTTCTCTCCCTCCTAGTGTTGATCCCCAACCCGTGGAGGACGCGTCGGAGAACAACACTAGGTCGGGGTTCCGAAGCTTGAGCAAAAGTCCTTCCGCAAGCTTCTTTGGATCCGACCACCATTTGAGGTGCTTTTTCACTTCTTCCATCAAAAACAAGACCTCTTCTAGATCCTGTTTGCGTGACCAATTGCTTGAGAGGAAGAACTGAAGTGGTCGAAGGTGCAACCTTCCCAGAGAAACAAACTTCTCCAGTGAGGAAATGGTCCCCAGCAGACTCATCCATTCCCTCACTGAGCATGTTTCCTTCCCTGGAAAGGCTGACACTTTGTCTAGACATTGAAGTTGTCGCCCCTGGGACGGAAAAGCCCGAAAAGCCACTGAGTCCATCTGAATCCCCAGATAGACTAAGGATTGAGAAGGAGTCAGATGCGACTTTTCGAGGTTCACCAGAAGTCCCAGGGACCTCGCTACGACAAAGTCGTGTGAAGGTCCTTCAGACACCGGTCTTGCGATGAGGCTCGAATAAGCCAGTCGTCTAGGTAGAGAGAGATCCTTATTTTCGCAAGATGGAGCCACCTCGCAACGTTCTTCATAAGAACGGTGAACACCATCGGCGCCGTGCTGAGACCGAAGCAGAGTGCCCTGAACTGGAATACCTTCCCTTTCAGGACAAACCGCAGGTATTTCCTTGATCGGGGATGGATGGGGACGTGAAAGTATGCGTCCTGAAGGTCTAATGAGACCATCCAATCCCCCGGTCTTAAGGCTGCTAGCACAGATTGAGGTGTCTCCATCATGAACTTCTGCTTGGTAACGAAGCGGTTTAGACTGCTGACATCCAGAACGGGGCGCCACCCCCCTGACTGCTTCGGCACTAGGAACAGATGGTTGTAAAACCCTGGAGAACTCAGGGTCGAGGACCTGCTCCACCGCCTGCTTCTCGATCATTTGATCTAGTAGATCGTGAAGCACTTTCCGTTTTTCTCCCTGATACGAAGGAGACAAATCCTTTGGTGTCGAAGACAAGGGGGGTAACTTCAGGAAAGGAATTCTGTACCCCTTTTTGACGATGTCCAGAAACCAAGCGTCGGCACCTCTCTCTTCCCAGGCTCTCGCGAAATGTAGAAGTCTGGCTCCTACCGATGGCTGAAGGACTTCCCTCTCACTTCTTGCTCTTAGAAGGAGCGGGGGTCTTGCCTCTGAAAGAGCCTCTTCCTCGAGGGGCTGGCTTCGAGGAAGAAGCAGATCGAAAGGGCTTCGATTTCTTCAAAGCAGCGGACCAGGAAGACTAAGTAGTTGTAGGCTTCCTAGAAGACTGCACCAGAAGGTCTTGGGTTGCTTTCTCCAGGAGACTGGCGGCTATGTCCTTTACCATAGACTGGGGGAAGAGATGTTCTGAGAAAGGAGCGAAAAGTAGATCCGCTTTTTGCGCTGGCGAGACCGATTTAGCGGTAAAAATGACAATTTGTCCAAAATTGCATTTTTCCTAACTATACAAACCTGAGGTCCTTTTACAATAGGAAGGTACTAGCGGCAGCTGGATAGGTCGTAAGCTTTCGAACAAGGGGTTCGGTAGTTAACTGCTTGTCCGACAGGCGCGCGCGCGCAACTGGGAGGTAAACAAATCACTTTTCCTTTTGGCCCAAGCAAATACTGCAGAGTGAGGGGTGGCATGAGGTGGGACTATGTGATGTGTAAAAGGACCTCAGGTTTGTATAGTTAGGAAAAATGCAATTTTGGACAAATTGTCATTTGTTCCGACATGGCATACAAACCTTCGGTCCTTTTACAATAGGAAGACTCACTTCTTGGTGGGAGGAATCTGAGTCTTTGTGAACAGACTGGTGTTCGCCCAACCTTGGAATGTCTCCCTGGTCGTAAGAGCGAGGGAGGGATCCAAGCCTCTGTCCGATTGATCGGGGTGTGCACCGCAGGATCAATGGTCAGACCTCTGGACCAAGTACTAAGAGAGAGGCAAGCGTATCTCTTCGTACCAGCAAACAAGAACAAGTTCCTATTTGCAAGAGGCAACATAAAGTTATGGTTTGTCTCTTATTGGCATCCACTTCCCCCCCCTTGTAGGAGGAAGTGGTGGATATTCGCTCCCATCCCTAGTGAAAGGGATAGGATGGGGCTCTGTCGAGTAGCTCACCTGCATCTCGTCCTTATCCAGCAAGGTGATGACCGTATCCCTCTACCCACAGGTAGAGGGGGAGAAAAAGATAGGAAGAGAAGCCAGTCACTCTCTCATTCACTTATCTATTCTTACAGTCACACCAGGACTCGATGCTGTTCAGCCTGCTAGGGTCTGGGTTAGCTACACAACGTGTTGAGCAGCCACCACGGGTCCCAAGGAAAACGATCCAAGGACCTGTGGGCAATATCCAAAAGGTAGAAGGAGGTGCCAGTGGTCTGGTTGTACCAGACCCCTGCCTTCAGTACCTGCGCCACGGAGAAGTTCTTGTAACTCGAGGGAGTGTACTTCTAGGTCATCTTGGTGCTGACGAAGAGTCTTCAACACTCAGCCTGGGATGTCGAGTTTCTTCAGAAAGCGCGGTCGCGCTTTCACAGGACAAAGCAGCATCTCCTTCGCATCGAAGGCGGTGAAGTCCATTAGGGAGGGGATTGTGAAGGACTCTAAACCCGATCGTCAGGAAAACGAAGGGTTCTGAGGTCTTCGCTACGAAGTTGGTACGAAATCAGCGGTCACGAATCCCCATCCCCTGGGTGCTTGACTTCGCAGGAAAAGTCATGCAATTACCTCAGAGGAAAAGAAGGGAATGGTCGTATGACCTATCCCTCTTCTAGACTTCGGTGATGTCCTGTACCCATACTGATCTATCCGTCTGCAGCGAAGTGTCTCACATTCTCCTATCCCCATGCAGTGAAGTTCTTCTTCTCGGTAGTGGATAGGACACAGACACTCAATGGTGGGTGTCGATGGTATGGGTACTGTGACAAGCCGTTAGGACGAAGAAAAGACTGTTATGGAACAACCGAACTAAGTCCACAGCGAAGTTCGTAACTGACTTGGGCGCTCTGACAGCTGCCGACTGACTGCGTTCGGTAGGAGGCAAGTTGTCCAAGCACCCGAGCAAGTCACGTGACCTTCGCCTTAAAAGGGTTATGCCAAGAGACTAAACAAATAATTTGTTCGTCACCGATGCCAGAAGGCGAGGTGATGATTCTCTTAAGGCATGTGCCCAACAGGCGAAAGTCAATTGCCTTCTAGAGACCGAGGTCCCTGATGGCAAGATATCTCATAGTATAGTTGATTCTCAGCTAAGGAGAAACAACACTGTGTCGTTGAAGACGAAGGTGTACAGAAAATGCAACCTACGTCTTCACAGCTGAACCGAGAGAAGGATTCTCAAGATTCTGAACCTGTGCTACAAAGACTGAGAACGCTAGTCGCTATTCATTGCTGTCCGGTGAGGATCGTAGTTGCAATAAAAGCAGAGCGCTTTTCAGTAATGAAGACACAGGGAAATACTGCCTGAAGAACTGCTTCTCATGGGCTGAACATTTGGAAGTAGAGCTGTCAGGTCGGAGAGTAGGCGATGTCTTCTGACACATCTGTTAATTCGGGGCGAACAATGAATAATTGCACACCTACGAATACGAGATATTTTGAAGACAAACTCAGATGTCTGCAAAAATCATTCGCATTATCGCGGTGCGATGCAGCGGGAGACTAGTACAGACTTCTGTTACCGTGCGGTAAACAGAAAGATGAAAGAGTCCAAGAGATATCTCTGTTGAAAATTCTCGCAATGTCGAAGGCGATGAAATCGAGCGTCACAGCAGTAGATGGTCCTTCATTATTGCGAGAATCCCCGTTAATCAGAGACCTAAGTCCATGATTGTTGGGTAGAGATACGGTTCGGTAGTCAATCAAACAAGGGGAGAGAGAGACGTAACCGACCATGCATCTCGGAGACCTAGCTGATACTGAGCTGCTATCAGGCAGTTCAATACGCAGTAGCTCTCGATGACTCGTCATCCTGAGTTGCCAGGTAATCCCTTCCACGAAGGAATGCGTTCGGCTAGAACCATCGAGCATAAAGAATACGCTCGAGCAATTATATTTAAACGAAACGGATTTCGGTAAATACAAAAGCTGATTTGGTGTTGTCGTGACAATACCAAGTATCTAAAATCGAAACTGATAACTGCTGGGAGGTTGCAGGCAACCCCGAGTTGCAGTTCAATTAAGATACAATTCGTCTTGGTCACAAACCGTAGAGTTAACTACGGTATGCCCCTACCCCCCGGACAATTCAACTGTTAAAAGAATCATGTCGCGAGGGTAATATACGTAGTATATTTGTAGGTTCTGTACCACGACCTCCATCCTAAATGCTTTTCCCCTCGAGGAATGAGAATAAGGATTGGAGATCGACCGCCTTCGTTCTCTAGTCAAGAGAGTGAAGGAGAAGTCTTTCCCAAAGGAAAGCTTCAATGGTGAACAGAATACCGAAGACGATAGTTCAAGCCAAACTGGAAGTTCCCGTCCGCTCTTCTCTATTCCAGGTTAATCGTCTACTGTGAGATACTCTTCTTTCAGCAGCAGTCTTCTTCCAAATGCTAGAAATTACAGGAATTCGAGCATAAGTGAGGTTCCCGATTATCGTGTAACAATTATCGGGGATTCTCGCTCACTTTGGACCATGGTCTCGCCTAAGTGTTTGGAGATCGTAAAAAACTCGAACACTCTGAGTGCGCTAGAAATTCTGTAGAATTCTAAGCACTCTGCGAAACACCCACCGAATTCGTCAAACGATATCGGCTGGTGGTCCTCTCGATTCCCGTAGAAATCGAGAAAGGGGCAGGATCCCTCCTCAACGACCGGGGCTTACGTCAGGTAGGACCCGAAGGTCCCCCCGGTAGCGCAGCCCCTAACGTGGGATCTTACAGAGAAATCTCTGTAGGATCCCTCCCCTTTCCCTCGTAGCCGTAAGGAGAGAGGGAATGGGGGAGGAATTGGATACTGGCTCGCCTTCCAGTGGAACTAGCAGTTGGAGAAGAAAGGAGCAGCCATCGCCTTACGGCTATGGCCTCTCAGAGCCTGGGAAAACTTATCGTCAGGAGAAAAAGTTTTCCCGAGGAGGTTACGAAACTCATACTATAGGTAAGGGTCTGCCGCCACTGTGAACGTCGTCTGGGTGGGGCTGATCGACACCTGACAGGAGAGAGCCGATACCGTCCTCCGACTCATTCCAGTCCTCGTCGAGGTCGAAACCTCTCAGGAGGACCGAAGGGGTATTCAAATACGGTGTCCGAAGACACGTAGAAACGCCTCTGTCGCAGTAGAGGAGGTGAAGTAGCTTGTTCGACCGGCCAGAACTGAGAGAGCCTTCTTGTCCGGAGACAAGAGACTACCTGGTTCAACACAGTCGGCAAGCTCCGATCGCGGCAGACCCACCGTCGATTTGGGTTCCCTCTCGGGCCCCAAAACGACTCGAGCCGAGACGTGGCTCTGCTGGTGGGAGCGGCGATCCTTCCCCGAGGTCGTTGTGCTGACGAATCAGCACCATAACCTCGGCAAAGTTCCTCTGGATCTCGGAAGTCACAGCATCTTGCAGGAGTAGGACGTTAAGCCCTTCGAACAAGAGCATATTCCGAGAACCTTCCTCCTAAGAAGGGGGAACAGCGACAGCCCTCTCGGTCTTCTCCATCCACTTGCGCATACGTCCTGGCCGGTGTCCCAAGAACCGTGCCCTGGCACGTAGGGCGTCGTGGTGGGATCATGAGGGGCGCACCCCTCACGATCACTCCTCAATACCTTGCTCCTCCCGGTGTAACCCGAGGAGGTTGAAGGTACGGGAGAGGCAGACCTGACGCTCCCTCCTCGCTCGCTGGCAGAATCAGCAGGCTTGGAAGGGCGGCAGGCGATCGTCAACAGCGGTGGCGATCGAGCTGCAGGCCTGGTCGAACCGTCTCGCTGTGGAGAACGGCTGGACTGAGCACAGCGGCCCCGATCTCGAGTGTCAGAAGAGCTGGTGCTGGTTGCCGTACCCGATCGCTCTCTGTGAGAGCGACGGTCAGGCAACCTGCAGGCTCCACTGTCACAGTGAGACCAGTGCTTGTCCTCATGGCACGTCACGTCGCTGGTTCCAGCCGTGGCTGGCACCGGCGAACGGGGGGACCTCTTCCCAGCCTCAGCCCGTGGCCGGTCGTGGACCGTCACGTCATCCCGGGTAGCCAGCTGGTCGCCGCGAGAGCGAGAGCTGGTCTGGTGAGAGTCGCGTGAGCGGCTGTCACCAGTCTTCCGCTCCGTGCCGTGAACCTGACGCTAAGCGGGCTCAGAGGTCTGGTTCCTGGCTGCACGGTCGCTGGTAGGCGACCGTACACTCGGTACCTCCAGAGAACGAGAGGCCGAGACGGACCCTGATGCAGTGGCAGAACCACTGACACCAGGCGAGGAAGTACCGGTGTTAGCCGGTACCCCTCTGGTCCCCGTAGTCTTCTTCCTTGCGGAATAAGAGACGGGCCCCGCTCCCGAAGGAGCAGGAGGACCAGCGGAAGGAACCCTCCCGTCCCACCGAGGTGAGACGGGTCCCGAGAAGCTCCCGAGGGAGACTTCTTAGGAGGGAGGAGGCAACCTTCTTCTTCCTCGGCTGTGAAGCCTTAGAAGTCGAAGGGGAAGAGGCGGAAGTCGAAGGGGAAGAGGCGGAAGTCGAAGAGGAAGAGGCGGCAGCCGACGACGATGAAGAAGATGAAGGCGACGTTCCTCCTCTTCTTCGTCAGCTTCCTCAGGACAGACGTAAGATCTGCCATCCAGGGCGGAGCCGGGGCTGCTGTAGCCGAAGCCACAGGGCCCGGACGCACCTGTACAGACAGACCAAAGTCTGGGGTAGTACCACCACGAACAGGGACGACGTCAGCAGGTATGGGCATCTCAGGAACAGCATGGCACGCCCAGCCACAGCCACGGCAATACAGGCCAGCGCAGGCAAAAGGCAGGGACAGCCAGCGCAGCAACGGCAGGGACAGCCGCGCAGCAAAGGCAGGACGCCGGCGCAGCAACGGCAGGGACAGCATCGGCA
Source organism: Macrobrachium nipponense (assembly GCF_015104395.2). Taxonomy (NCBI): domain Eukaryota; kingdom Metazoa; phylum Arthropoda; class Malacostraca; order Decapoda; family Palaemonidae; genus Macrobrachium; species Macrobrachium nipponense. The sequence goes on along the minus strand of NC_061099.1, from coordinate 42,722,037 downwards.
GGGACAGCCAGCGCAGCAAAGGCAGGGACAGCCAGCGCAGCAACGGCAGGGACAGCCAGCGCAGCAACGGCAGGGACAGCCAGCGCAGCAACTGCATGGACAGTCAGCACAGAATCGGCAGGTACGGCAGGCAGCACCGGAAACACAGGAGGTGAAGCAGCAGCCAGCAACATCCTGGTACCGGCGGCAGGTCCAGGGGCGAGCTCTAGGGCAGCGGAAGTGTGGTCGCGGCAGCGCGGCAACCACGAGCGGCGGCGGCACGCCCCCCCCTCGGTACGGCGAACAGCACTTCACAGCGGCTGTAGGCAAGACTGTACACGTGAGGCGAGTAAACCAGGTGAGGAGGGACGTCGTCACCTGGAGTCGATATCGTTGTCGTGGTCACCACTCCATGGGTGACCGCAGCAGGCCCAGACATAGAACCGCTGCCCCTGGACACTAGGCACGCCCTGCAAATCGAAGGACGCCCATACCTCACCAAGGTCCACCCTCGTGGCAATAGCACCTGCGGAAATAACAGTAGTAGTGATTAGTGGGGGGGAAGTCCCCTCGCGCGGGGGGGTGAGCCCCACACCGAACGAGCGGAAGACCCCGAATACAATTGTACATCGGGCACCGAGCGCCCTCCCCCGCGCTCGACGGATCGGGCGAGGAGAAGAACCCAGATAACCTCCCCCGCGAATGGGGAAGGGGCCATCTGTGGGAGCTGAGCGGGGGGGGGAGATTCTCGTTCCCCACCCCCGCACAGCACCCATGTACCCAACAATAATAATAAGAGCCCGAGAGCAATCGTGCCCTCGGCACCGAATGCAAGGGCATAAGGATCAATTCCCTGACTGAGCGGAACTTGAACCAAAATAAATATGATGCAATCAATAATAAAAGGAATAACATGAAAAAGAATCTTGCATTACGATTCACTTCACAATGAATAAGGGCTCGGAGCGAGCGCATTTGCGCCCTCGGTACCGAGCGCAAGGGTAAAAGGATCCATTCCCGATTATGAACGGAAACTTTGATCCATAATGAATTGATGCAATCAAAATATATATGAAAAATGAAAAAGAATACTGCGCTTGCGATTTCACTTCATACAAAATAAAAAGGGGAAGGATCAATTCCCGGGAAAATAGCGGAAACATTGATCCAAGTAATAATGCAATCTCAATAAAATATGAAAATGAAAAAGAACTGCACTTGCGATTTCACTTCATTCAAATAAAAAGGGAAAGGATCAATTTCCGGGTAAGAGCGGACTTGATCCAAAAATGAGTATTGCCTACATCAAATAAAATATATATGAAAATGAAAAAGAATACTGTACTTGCGATTCCACTTCCATACAGAATAAGTTTTCGTGCCGAGCGCATTCGCTCGGCAACGAGCATACAGGTCAAAAAAATATAAATGAAAAGGGCACTTACTTACGATTTTCATCTACATATTTCCAACCAAAATATAAGCTCGGAGCGAGCGCTCTCCCGCCCTCGGAACCGAGCATACACAATACGAGGATCATTTCTGGAAAAAATGAATTCCCGCACTTACGCCCTTCAGTCCCGGCACTCGGGTAATCGGAGGGCGTGGAGAAACCAAGATCCTTTAATTCACAATTGAATTCAATGGAAATAAATATGAAATGATTGTACTTACAATTCAGTTTCACTAGATAAATAGAAAAAGAAAAACACAACCATGCGAAAGCAACGACGATGAAGCGGGCAGAGAGCGATGATACACGTCTACACGCCAGCAGGCCGAAAGCAAAAGTGGTTTGTTTACCTCCCAGTCACGCGCGCGCGCCTGTCGGACAAGCAGTTAACTACCGAACCCCTTGTTCGAAAGCTTACGACCTATCCAGCTGCCGCTAGTACCTTCCTATTGTAAAAGGACCGAAGGTTTGTATGCCGTATCGGAACAATTGCAAAAGAGTGCTCTCTTCTTAAGCAGTCCCGTGGTGAAATGAGCAGCCAATTCCTCAGAACCATCCCTGACAGCCTTGTCCATGCAAGACAATACACTGGACAGCTCCCGCAGACTGATGGAATCAGAACTCCTGGACCTGGCATCCAAAACTCCTAGGCACCAGTCAAGAAAATTAAAGACCTCTAGTGTCCTGAAGAGGCCTTTAAGGTGAAAATCTAGCTCACTATGCGTCCAAGAGACTTTCGAAGAAGACAGGAAAGATCTTCTGGCGGCATCCACAATACTTCCAAAGTCTCCTTGAGCCGAGGCTGGAAGCTTATTCTCCGACGTTTTCTCCCGTCTCGTACCACATACCAGCTTTGCCACAAAGTCTTGAAGGTGGTAAAGCGAAAGAAGTCTTGCCTGAAGCTTTCCTCTTTTCCATCCAATCGTGGACCTTGCGAAAAGCTTGCTTCGTAGAAAGCGACTTCTTCATTTTCACAAAGCCCGAGATCTTTGTAGCTTTGGATGACGAAAACTGAGAGGGAGGAGTACGCGGAGCTTCGGGCTGAAAAGTGTCTGCAAAGACTGATTGTAGCAGACGAGTTAAAACCTTGTAGTCCGTCGAGATTGGAGCCAACTGCTGTTCTTCGTCCACTTCGACGAAAGCGTCACTAATTTCCTCTTCAGACACTGGAGAAGTCAGAGGAAGTAAGGAAGAGTCACAAGCTTTCTCAAAAGAGAAAGAGCGGCGAACAGGAAGAGTTCCCGCTTCCACTTGCGCTTGCGGTGGTGGAAAACTGACGTCCGTAGGCGCACGCTTGGCATCCGACGCCAATCTTCTGGCGCCGACTGAAACGCGCTCGATAGCTACAGGTGCACACCTGGCGTCCACTGGCGCGCGCTGAGCATCCACTGGCGCGCGCTGAGCGTCCACTGGAACGCGCTGAGCGTCCACTCGAACGCACTGAGCGTCCACTGTCGCGCGCTTAACTTGCACCGAATCACGCTCGGTGTCCACTGAAGCGCGCTTGACTTTCACAGAAGCACGTTCGGCGTCTAAAGAAACGCGCTTCCTATCTACAGGTTTCGTAGTAGCGGATACAACCGCTTCTCGAGAGCGAGAAACTAATTTCTCACCTCCTCTAGATAGCCGCTGGGAAGCAGAACGAACTCTAGAGGGAGAGTCAAACGGAGAGAGAGACGAGCGAGGAGAGGGAGAGGGAGAACGCCTCGACCTCTTCACAGGAAGATTGTCGTCCTTCCTACGGCGACGTGGGAAAGTCTCTCTAGAAGAAATGGAATTTTTATTCTAAAATTAATATTAATAATACTTACCTGTATAATTTATCTAGCCCTAAATCCCCAAAAACCGCACCAAAATTTACCACATTGGCAACCCTGTTACCTCCTATTCTGTCCGCCAGTTGGCAACACTGTCGTTGACACATACGAAAAACCTTCCCTCAAATCAGTTGTGATAGGCAGATCGTGGGGTAGGATGGGTGGGACTAGATAAATTATACAGGTAAGTATTATTAATATTAATTTTAGAATAAAAATTCCATATTAATAAACATTACCTTAATATAATTTATCTAGCCCGATTAACCACATTGAAAAGGAGGAGGGAATCTGAATACAATTTCCCTTTCGGACAGAATAGGAGAAAACAAACAAAGAAATATATATCATAGGCAGTCAAAACTCAACCCAAGGTCAAAGATACTAACAACTCAAAGTCTCCTACCATAATGCCACCAACTGCGGTAGCAAAGGACAAGGAGTAAGTGCATAGTCAGTCCGTCTGTACTAAAGTCAGGTGCCCGACCAGGTGACCAGTCAGACGAATTGCGGACAGCAAGGCTGCACCCTGAAGACTATCAAGCCTATTCTTTCCCTAAAGGATGAGTGTCTGGACTGTCTGGGCGATTCAAAGACTAAGCAAACCTTGGGGGTGTGTATCAACGCAACCCGAAGTCGCCAGCAACGAATCGGCTCATGAGCAACTCCTAACTCGAGCTTTCTGGTGCCAAGAGAAAGGAGCGCGGAGCAAAAAGGCGATTCAGTCCCGAAGGACGAATGCCTGACAGTCCAACCTGGTCTCGTGTACACGATCATCGGGGGTGTATCAACGCAACCGACTTTGTCAACAAGAAACTCAGGGCTACTAAATGTCGCCTGATCTCACACGAGTGTCTGACTCCGAGAAGACAGGTGAGACAAAAAGTAGATGGTGAGCGAGTCACCAGAGGACAGCAGACAATCCATCGACTAATTCCCTGTCCAGGACAGTGGTAGAAGCAGGAGTCGTCAGGACAAGCGAACCAGTGGCTAGTCCTAGGTCAGCATCGACTCTGGGAGAAGCGTAGTCGCCAGTGCCGACAACCCAGTGGCTGGAACCATTTCACACTGAAAATGGAAGCAGCATGAGTTGCCAAGCAGTCAGTCCTTGTCATCAAAAACACCTAAATACCAAACTGCCTAATTCCCATTATAACTACGTCAAAAACTGCCATGGGTATAATACAAAAACAAAAAATATATACAACAAAACAAAAATTAATGAATAATATACAGGTAGCAACCAAACGTAAAACAGGAAGACTACCTAATTCTCCTGTCTGACGAGCCTGTCCTGCCATCACCAACGGGCCCAAAGAACGAAGGTCGCCTAGATACTAGAGAAATATCCCTCAAGTAAAAGAGGCAAAAACAGAATTAGAACGCCAAGTCGCCGCCTCAAGCACCTTGGCGACTGAGACGTTCTTCATAAAAGTCTGATGTAGCAACTGCTCTAATACTGTGTGCTCTCGGCGTCTGGTCTTCCCCAGCAGCCGAACCACCAGTTTTAACGATCAGATCTCTGAGAAAAAAGGATACACCATTCTTTGAAATAGGTCTCTTGACATTTCGGGGTGAAACAAACAGATGACGGTGACGACCCTGAATGTCCTTCGTGCGGCGTAAATAACATGAGAGCGCCCTAAACAGGGCAAAGAACTAATCCTCATTTAAATTACCAACAAAGTCGACCAGCGACTTCAGTACGAAAGACCTGGGAATGGATTATCAGACGATTCAGTCTTTGCGACAAATTCAGGAAGGTATGACAAAATCATGTCTTGTCCAGATCTGGCAACCAGAAAAGAGAGTGCTTGCAGTTCACCCACCCTCTTGGCTGTAGCCAGTGAGACAAGGAAGAGTGTCTTAGAAGAGAGGTCCCTAAATTTGGCAGAATTCAGAGGCTCAAACGGAGGGAACCTTAAGGCTTGAAGGACTTTGTTAACGTCCCATGTCGGAGGCGAACACTGCGGCCTGGGTCGAGATAGGGAAAAAGATCGAAGTAAATCTCTAATGACATAAGATGAAGAGATCTCAGGAAGCCTTGCCTTAAAAACATAGGAAAGCATAGACCTATAACCCTTAATGCACGAAGGTGACAGGGCCCTGTCATGATGTAAATGAACTAAAAACTCCGCTACTTTCGGTAAGGAAGGTCTAGAAATTGAATGTCCTTGAGACTTACACCAACGTCTGTAAACCGACCATTTAGCCTGATAATTTACTCTGGTTGATTGCCGCCTGGCAAGAGCCAACTGTCGCGCCACTCTGGAGGAGAACCCTTCGTGCTTGGAGAACCTCCTGACAGTCTCCAGGCATGAAGATGAAGCATGTGGAGCCTCTGATGGAACCGATGAAAATGGGGTTGTTTGAGAAGATCTGGTCTCTCTGGCAGGCGAATGGGGGGTTCCACCAGTGCTTCCAGAAGGTCGGGAAACCACTCCTTCTGTGGCCAGAAGGGGGCAATCAAGGTGAGATCCAGACGCTTGGTTGCCCTCACTTTGTTGAGGACTGACCTCACCAGAGAGAACGGAGGAAAAGCATAGGCTTGAAGTCCCTCCCAGTCCTGCAAAAGAGAGTCTGTCCCGGCACTCTGAGGAGTCTGGTAAGGGGCGAAGAATATCTGGCACCGAAAATTCAGTGGGGTGGCAAACAGATCGACTGTGACAGGCCATTTCTTCCTGAGGCTGTCGAAGACTTCCTGGCAAAGTGTCCACTCCGACCCTTGAACTTCGTTCGGTCTCGACAAGGCGTCTGCTAAGACGTTGTGATGGCCCAGGATAAACTGAGGGACCAACGTAATCCCCCTGTCTTCTGCCCAACACAGGATGATCGGGCTTCTTGAGTGAGAAGATCCGACTGTGTGCCGCCTTGGTTTCTCAAGTACGAGACTGCTGTGGGTGTGCGACAAAGATCGCGACAACCGACTCCAACAGTTGTTCCTGAAATGAAAGAAGGCCTAGGTACACTGCCCTCAGTTCCCTCCAATTTATTGACATGCTCCTCTCCTCCTCTAACCAAAGGCCCGAAGCGGCTTCGGAGCCCAGGTGTGCGCCCCAACCTTGATCCGAGGCGTCTGACCAAAACATTAGGTCCGGAGGAACCGAAAGAAGAGATGTCCCTGACTTGAGGCGGTGAACTTGCATCCACCAACGGAGATCCTTCTGACATTGTGGAGAAGAGGCGACTATCGTGTCCTCGGACACGAAATCCCATGACTGGCGAAGTGTCGACTGAAGGACCTCATTCTAGACGACCTCCGGAACCAGTTGGATGAGGGATGACAAATGGCCCAGGAGAGACCTCCAAAGAGAAACTGGCTGCGTTACGGAGGACAAAAATTCTTTGATCAGACTCAGAAGCTTGTCTATCCGTTTCTGAGCGGGAGAAGCCCTCAAAATCTGGGAATTCAAAACAATCCCCAGATAAGTCATGATCTGGCAAGGGATTAGATTGGACTTGTCGAAGTTGACACGAATGCCCAACTCGACACAAAGAGACAGAACTATCTCCCTCGACCGGAGACATTTCTCTAGAGATTCGGCCTGGACTAGCCAATCGTCCAGATACCGAAGCATCCTTACGTTTAACTGATGCAGAATAGCTGAAACAGGAGCCATCACCCGAGAAAAGACCTGTGGAGCAGTGGTGAGGTCGAAACAAAGGGTCTTGAACTGGAAAACTCTCGAGTCCATGAAAAACCGAAGGTAAGGTCTGCTTCTTGGATGGATGGGGATTTGCAGATAAGCATCCTGCAGATCGATGGAAATCATCCAGTCCCCCCTCCTGACGGATGAAAGAACAGTCTGGACCGTCTCCATCCTGAACTTGGACTTTAGAATGAACTTGTTCAAAACCGAAAGATCTATGATGGGGCGCCAGGCACCCGAGGCCTTTAGAACTACAAACATCCGAGAGTAAAACCCGGGAGAAGGAGGAGCTCGCTCTATGGCATCCTTCTCCAAGAGGGCCGAAAGCTCCTTCTCCAAGGCTTGACCCCTGATTGAGTGAGGGGAATAACTGCTGAACTCGAGAGGCAATTGGAAAGTGGAGGTCTGGAAACAAAAGGGATCTCGTAACCTTCCTTCAGGACCTCCACCACCCAAGCATCCACCGCTCTCCCCTGCCAAGCTGACCAATGGCGGGAGAGACAAGCTCCTACTGCGGTCTCCAGGCGAGGTGATGACTCCTACTTCCGAAAATTCTTACGCAGAGACAAGGAAGAAGAAGAAGGTCCTCCTGGAGGTTGAGCTCTTTCTCTGCCCTTAGAGCCACGCCAAGAACCTCTCCCGCGTTTCAAAGGGTGAGCACCAGAGGATGAAGAAGAGGCACCAGCAAGCTGAGATGTACTCTGGAAAAAAGAGCCAGAAGGAGGTTGTTGGGCTGGAGCAGAAGGTACAGATCTGGTCCTAAACTTACGCTTACTCCTTGAAGGAACGGGAGGAAGACCAGAGGAAAAAGCTCTTGATAAGGCCCAGTGAGCTTGGGAAGAGGCATCACCTTGATGTTCCTTCAAAACCTCAGAAAGCACAGAAATATCGAAAAGAAAATCGCCAAAAGGAGAAGAGGACAACAGACGGGTTCTCTGAATCTCCGATACAGAGGAGGGTAACTGCGACAAATACAGGTTACGCCTTAGAGAAACAAGAAAGGCCTGCATTGAAGCAGCAAGCTCGTTCTGATGTACAGAAGCGATTGAAATGGATGAGCAGAATTTCTCAAAAAGAGGAGCATCAGGAGGAACAAACCCGGAGTCCTTGATATACATTAAAAGCCCTCCGAGGACCCACATATTGAAGGATTGAGCTTCTTGTAAGGAGCTCATAACAGCCTCCATAGCAATAAAATCTTCAATTGAGACAGAGACCGAAGCCTTAGAAGGCAAGGGTTGACTTGAAAGTCGGACAAAATCAGGATTTGGCTTGGGGGGTCGAGAGAATGAAGAATCATCCGCCACCTGGTAAACTCCTCTCCGGTGTCGTAGAAGAGAAGAGAGCTTCCTCTTCCCTTCCCCGATCACCTTCGAAAGTTTAGCGGCAACGTCCGCCCTCACTCTCGCGAACCTCTGGGCAAAGGGAAAACGTAAAAATTCCCGTGACCGGGAAGGACCGTCAAGAAAAATCCCTTCTGTAATACAACGAGGCGGAGGCTGCTTCTGCTCTTTAGGCCTCGCCTGAGGAAGAAAACTCAAAATTAAATCAAAAAGTTTCTTGAATTCTACATCATGACATCCATTCGAGGAAACATCAATATCACACGAATCCGCGTCATCATCATCATCATCGTCAGATCCTAACTTAGAAACTTCCTCTGAAGGTAAAATCCTGACGACTAGCTATCTTAGGTCTGACACTAATATCCCTCCCCCCCTTCTCCTAAATAAGCGCCCTTTGGCACTGTTACGGGACTAACAGGGGACACGTTGGGTAAAGATTCGTTAGGCACCTGCCCGGACCGGATCCCCCCTAGGCCTTCGCCACGACGGGGTTCACAAGCCGGGGTATCTGTCGCACCGTTACCCATGGTGCTGTCGACAGGTACCTGACGAGGAGCTGAAAATGAATCTAAGTGTGTTAGACATTCTAGTAAAGGCTTCTTGAAAATTCTCTGACAGATTGTTAAACTTAGCAGAAATATCTCTATCTAGACTAAGCTGTAATTTCTTAAAATTCTGTTTCCAGGTAGTTTCCATTGCCAAAATCTTCGAATCTACATCAGAAATAACTTCACTAATTACCGGTTGTACAGGGGGCAAAGCATCAATCAATTCGGAGTCGGAGTCGTACGATACCGAAACCGAAGAGCCAGAATCATGAGCGCCCAAGTCAAAGAATTCGTTAGATACAGTTCTAGCAATCGATTTCTTTTTCTCCTTAACCGATCTTTTACGCTGCAAGATTGTTTGGCGTTTCATATAAGCAGTCATATCCTCGTCAGACCAGGGCTTACATACGTCACAACGAGAAGTCAAGTCACAAACCTGTCCACGACAAGAGCTACAAATGTCATGTGGTTCATACTCCCTGCTACTCATCCTTGTCCCACAAACCGGGCAGTTCCTGATGTTGCTGGCAGAAGGAAGCATCGTAATTTCTTGGTAATCCATTGTAGAATTGGACAGGTCAGTAGTTCCGGGTCGCGCAAAAGTTCGTAATTTAAGATAAGAACCACTACAGAAATCAAAGTTAATTCACTATTTCGTGATGTAATGCGTGAGTGGGAATTCATATAAAGTCTCATTTAACAAATAATGAAAGCTTTAAAGGCACAAAAATGTTTAAGGAAATTTATAAAGAGCGGCCGTGATGTAAACAACACGGGCGCTCGTTAACAACTGATTTGAGGGAAGGTTTTTCGTATGTGTCAACGACAGTGTTGCCAACTGGCGGACAGAATAGGAGGTAACAGGGTTGCCAATGTGGTAAATTTTGGTGCGGTTTTTGGGGATTTAGGGCTAGATAAATTATATTAAGGTAATGTTTATTAATATTACTTCTTGAAGTTGTTGCTGCAGCGCTTGGAGAATCTTGCTTGTAGGTGAAGCCTCCTTTTCTGGGGAGGGGCTGATCCTGTGAGCAGGCGAGTGGCGAGGGGACGCCTTCTTCCTACTCCCAGGAACCGCCACTTCACGCACCTTAGAGCGACTGCAGCGCTCGAAAGAATCATCCAGGAAAGACTCCGCCTCCGAAGAATCCTTACGCTTCTTCTGCGGAGGAAAAGCAGCAAACGCACTATCAGGCGAAGAGCAAAGTTCCGGAGAACAACTTGGACGTGAAGCGTCCCGAACACGAGCCGTCCTTTTCAGCGGACGTGATGTGGCATGAGAGCTCCACCCCTTGCGCGGGGAGGACGCTTCCGAAAAGGAAAAGCACTCCTTGAGAAGACGTGCACGCGCACGCTCCTTGGCAGTCTGGGTAGGTTCGTCAGAAGCTGCCGAAGGCACGCCAGATCGGTGGGGGTTCCTCGTAACCCTCCTTCGACTTTCGACATGCTCTCTCCCCATAACCTGGGAGTCAAGCAGAGGTCTAGGTCTAGGGGCGGAATGAGGCCGATCTGACGCACCCTCCAATACACAAGGGGCACTTTCACTGCACTTTTCTTCACTTTTGCTCCAGAGCTAACACTTTTGATTCTAAGTTACGAATCGATTCAAGAATTAAAGATAAAGTATTACCTTCTACCGACACTGCTCCAGGGGCTGGAGGCAACACTACAGGGGTAGGAGCATAAACTACAGAAGGAGGGTTAGCAGGAGAATCATTAAAATCTTGCCTACCTGAAACACTCCTGGAGGAAGACCTCCTTAACCTATCTCGCTCAAGTTTCTTAAGATAGGTTTCATACGCCTTCCACTCAGAATCTGGACATTTTTCACACTCCTTACAACGACTTTCAAACGTACATTCATTCCCCCTGCAAACCTTACAAACAGAATGTGGGTCTACTGAAGCTTTCATGCCTACCTCTACATTCAGACATAGAACAAAACCTAGTGCTAGCTGAACTAGACCCTGACATCTTGATCAAAGAAAAATTAATACCAAAATCAAATCAATCCAAAGTCAACATGTGCCAAGCCACCGATCCAATTCAGATACCAAAGAAAAAAACCAAAAGGGATACTCAAGTAGCCAGTAAGTTTCCAAAATCTGGACGGAGGTGCTGCAAATGTTGTTTACAGCACCGGCGACAGAAAAATTATGAATAGAAAATGGGAATGGTTCCTGATACCCGCCTCCCAGCGGCGGGAATGGGTACTAACCACCTGACTCCCACTGCGTGTGTCGTTAAGTGTTTAAATTTCTGTCAGATTTGGAAAAATACAGCTTTATATATATCTGACAGGTAAGTTTCATGAACAAATAACTTTTTATCCATTATACTGTAAGTGCTCATATCCTCTTTTACAATAAGTGTGGTTAAATGAGCATTTATTATCTTAATCAGATCAATCATCAACAGGTGGTATTCTATGGTCTATTTCATCCCATCTGTCCACTTACCAACATTAATTTTGGGTAGATTATTAATAGGCATAGCTAGCTTTCAATTGCTGAAAGCAATATTTCTGATAGCAAGGGCTTATTGTGATACAGATACATAATACTTCTGTAATATATCTTAATGCTTAAATATTTAACTTATCACAAAATTTGGACTTATATATGTAATCTAGAATTATCTACCATTGTCATTATCAATTTGGTATCCCTTTGTATAAAAAATTGTAAATTAACTTTCAACGGTAATTTTTATTAACAAATATTTGGTATGGATATGGGTAACCCTCATTTGCCACTTTATATTTTGCAAATGTAACTTCTTTTGTCAGTCACTACTTGATCAGAGTGGGAGTCAGTCCAACGAAAAATAGTCCTTAGCTTTACACCAGAGTGTTTTAATGGGCTTTTTATACTAGAGATACGTGAATCACGAAAATATGGAAGGTGATGAATATATAAAGACAAATGCAACAAACAAGAGAAAAAAATGAAGTGGTGATAGGCTTTTCGACTTACTGTCCTTTGCTTAACTGACTGAAGAAATATAAAAATAAGTTTACAAAGAAAGCTCGTATAAATGTCAGATGAGGATTACAAAGGAAAACATATGTACTTGGAATCCAACACAGTTGAAGAATTAGTAGACCTACCAAGACAAGGGGTAAATATTTAAAGAGGTTGACTCTATCCATAAGGGTTTTAGGCTGAAGGTTTAGACAAAAAAAAGAAAGGAAATCAAGTTGCACACGCCCCACAGGGAAGGTCATAACTGCAGGCCCTACCCACACAGAAGAAGCAGTATCTGTGGGGATTCACAAAGCGCATAAGGTGCCTACATTCAAGTTTCAACTTGGCAACCAGCAGGAGTACCTCAAGACATCCTCAGTCTACGATGAGTTTGAGTTTCCCACTCACCTTTGTAACACCAGTTAACTACTGTTTTACCAAACTTAACCATCGATTCCAGCAGGTACAGATGCTGTTAGGATCATATGCAATTACGTACCAGATTTCTAACCTTTCATACTGTAGTAATGATATACAGTATAACATAATGTACATACCATCACAACATATCAAAAAAGCTCCAGCACTTGCCTGATTAATTTTCCTTTGTTTCATAATTTTCTTAGCTCTTTTACTTCCAAATTTTGTTGTTATCCGCTCAACCTTCTCTTGGTAAGTTTGTTCACTCACAGAATCAGTTGTGTCTTTCTCAAATGATACTTTTGGCTGCAAGGTATATGAACTTGTTTCAATAAGCCTCATTTTGCCTGAAAGTAATGTAAGGAATAAAAGAGATAAATTTAACTAAGTCAATTATTGTAGAAAAGATTATATTGTCAAAATATACACAGTATTGACAAATATAACTTCCACTGCATGGATGAGTTAAATTAGCTTTTCCAGTATGTTTGAAATATTTTTACATGAACTGTAGAATTTGATAATGACTCAATTTAAACCTAATACATACATATTAAAAATACACATTCTATATTTTGGACTATTTCCACCACACTTGTCAAATATGACAACTGTGCTTCACTCAATCTTTAGAGGGGTCCTCAGAGTAAAGTCCTACATTTCTCACCAACCTGTATCTAACCACCAAGGGGTGGGCACTGATGTAAGGAAATGGTTCTGTTATTAAAAACAAATGAATTACAGATAACCCCATTACTTCAATTTAGCATACTTTATCATATGAACTCCAAAACAGCTGATCTCGCATACAATTTTTCATGTAAATTTATGTAATTGTGCATTTTACCTTAATTGGTTAGTCAAGTTAAGAACTGTATTTATGGCCCTTCTTTTTTCAAGTTAAGAACTATGTACTTTTGGTGATAAACAATGTATACTACAGAATTATTCATCCCATCTACATTCCTCAATTCTGACCAACACAAGACTCATTGCTTCTGCTATTAGTTGTCCAAGAAAAAAAAAATGAAATCTGGGTGTGTGTGTGTGTGTGCATGTTGTTCGCAAGCTAAATACCCATGCAAAGACTGAAGGTTTGTATTTGCGTAGGAACAAAATAGTTTTAGAATAAAATATAAAATTCATGACAAAGGCCAAGCACTGGAACCTATGAGGTATGCAGCACTGAAACAGATATTGACAATAAAATGGTCTGAAAGGTATAACAGGCGGAAAACCTCAGTTACACTATGAATCAACTGTTAGGATACGGTGGAAAGTAAGATGGAAGAAAGAGAATATGAAAGTTGAACAAAATAGGTTTATGACCTGACCCATCTGCTTGCTTCCCTTCTCTTCCTATATCTAATGAACTTAAGCATAAATTTTGCCAAATATCCTATATTCCTCACATCTATACTCAAGATCACACCTCATACCCTTTCAGCTGGCACAAACACTGTCTATCTACCTCAAAATTCAGCATCCTCCAAACACTCCTACAGAACCTGACACTCTGAGCCTTGATTCCTGTGGAAGAAATCATAGGAAAAATAAATATACAATACCATGAAAGCAGCAAACAAGCAAAACCATGAAATACCAACGAGTGTCTATACACAATGGCAGCAAGAAGATTTCTGAAGAGGGCTAAAACATTTGAAACACACCTGGTGCAGCACTAGACAGTCATTCAGATTAGCAATATGATTGTTTGTTTGTTTGTACGGTGCTTTTACGTTGCATGGAACCAGTGGTTATTCAGCAACGGGACCAACGGCTTTACGTGATTTCCGAACCACGTCGAGAGTGAACTTCTATCACCAGAAATACACATCTCTCACTCCTCAATTTTGAATGGTGACCTGCCTGTGAGTGCAGATATATGAGCTACCTTTAACCCTAGACAAGATTTATCTTAAATGTCAATTTCCAGAAAAGGAGAACCTGGAGTACTAGACTACATCTAGTAAATAAGAGAATCCTACTTGTAAGATGTGAGAGGCCTGCACTTCCCTACACAGCAGACATGGGCATTTACAAAGATAGTACAATAGATACATTTCTGAGCTCAGCCCGTGTCGCTACGTGAAATGTCCCTTTAGCACACACTTCTAAGGTAAATTATTGCTAACATACCAGGGAAAAAAGCTAAAATGGAAATGCCAGAATATTCTGGCTCCCTCACCTTATTTAAAGGTGTCGGTATGGTTTCTGGGGCGAGTGAAACCACTACCAGGGGTCTTTTGCCATTTAGATTCATCCTTCTTCAAAATCCCTCTACCAGAGAGGAGCCTATCTAAGGCCCACTCCCCGCTACCGTTACTGCTAGCGCCTCTGACGTCATCCTTTTCGTTAGCACGATCCAGTCCGCACAAGTTTTTTCTTGCTCAGTGTTGTGCTCACTCTGGATTTATTCCCTTTCATCATGGAACGTCAAGCTATTGCTGCATCCAAGTTAAGTACTGCTAATAATGTTTCATGTCAATTTAGGGCCCGTTTAACCATTTTATTTCAATTATTAAAGACGGCGTCCCAGACGGCTTTGTTCCGGCGGCTCGCTCCCACGTGTTTCATTGTTTCGTGCTACTCTCGGTCTTCTATACCGTTTGTGCTCGAATGATTTAGCAGTACATGTTTATTACTATGGTTATGTATTATGTATTGACGTGTTATTGTGATTATTTATTCATTTATTTAACACGGGGGTTGCTTAAGAGTTCGCACGAGCTCATAGCCTACATCGCTCCCTTCAGCTCAGTTCATGCATGCATGTTCTTTTAGTGATCAGGTCTATGATAGGCTCCATATAGGACTTAAGTCCTTTCTTTTTGGTCCTGAGCTACCCTGGTCACCGCCCTACGTTTCTACGTATCAGCATAGGCCAGCTGCTTTGAGTCGCTAGGCCGCCCTCCCTTCTTGGTTGGTCCGACCCAGCTTCTCCAGGACTCTTCTTTCTCTTATCCATCAATTTTCTTCCTTCTCCCCTGTGTTTTGTAAGGATGTTATTGATGTTCATGCTTTTTGAGACGGTTCGAGCTGGCCTAGGCCACCTCTGATCGCATGGTCTTGCTCACCACGTGGCTCACTCCACGACCGAGAAGAGTCCAGGCGATCGCCATGAGCCACCCAGCGTCAGTCCCCCACACTTACTCTCCCCTCCAGGGGGGGGAGATACGCTCTTTCATGTTGTCCCTGGCAACTGATCCGAGCTCCCTCCCTTCTTCTCCCCCAACACGCGGGGGATACGGGAGTTAGCTGGAGGACAAGCGGCGCTGTCTCGGCTCATACCGCTCTCATCATAGAGTACCGGGGGGGGGGGGATCCCTGCCTGGCCGAGCCTCGGTTTGCCACCAGGCTCGGTTGCGCTCGGCTCTCCTTGGTTTCTCAGGCCGAGCTCTCCTATCCCGAGTCATCACCCTTCCCCGCTCCGGCGGATCAGGGCTCCAGCATCGCCAGACCCCAAGGCCAGTGACTGTGGGAAAGCTCCGGCATCTTTTTATACCTCATGCATGTTTACATTTATTCTTTACATCCATTATTTTAGTCTAAGTTGGCGCAGACCCCGCTCACCATCCGGGTTTCACCACCTACTTATTTTAATTTTAAGTTTTTACGGCGGAGTTATACACCCCGCCACCAATTTTTGGTCCCCCCCTGCTCCTCACCCGCCGTCCTAGTACTCCTCGCTCCGGCGTATTGGTTAGGTACTACTGTCTCGGTGATATTTTGTCCTCCGGCAACGCCGGAGACACACTGATTCAAGTTTTACCAACCTTATCGGACACTCACCACGTTACACGGCAGAAGAGCAGGTAGAGACTAAGCCTTAAAATTGTCTATGAACTCCGGTGCACTCCGGTGTTATGCTATATCACATCATGGACTTAGTCCAGAAAGTTAGTGTTGATACTCATGTATCATTTCACTTACAGGTCACCCACTGTATAGAGTCGGGCTGCAACGCCGTACTCCAAGACCCCTGTGGGCACGAGGTCTGCCAGACCCACACTACCTGTGTAATCCGGTACGGGGATTTGGCGGTTTGGCACCACGTCATTGACCAATATAATTCGTGATATATCATTTAGCATACGTATTTTAAGTTAATCTTATGTAGCCTTAAGTATTAATACTAACCCTCTCTTTCAGGGTGCTCAGGCGGTCAGGGACGCCGCTCAAACTACTTTGAAGGCCTGGGTTGGTGGCTTCAGACGAAATGTATCCAAGGGCCAACCATACCATACATTTTGTCCAAAGAGATGGCCACCCTCATCTTCCCCGGCGGAAAGCCAGCCTCCTATGTGGACCCGGAAGCGGCGGCTCCTCTGATGGCCACCATTCAGGAACAGGTCGCTCTGGCTTCGGAGGAACCTGCGAACCAGGAGGTCCTGCAGGAAGTAGCAGCGCTCGATCTTGACCTCGACCCCATGACGGTAGGCGCCGCAGGTAGGGATGTAAGTGAGGCAGGTTTAGTAGGGGCTCAAGGTCTCCCCTTGAGCCCATCTAGAGCTTCTTCCCCTACTACTACTTCTACTTCTTTTCAGGGATTCACCGGGGATGGGCAGTTGGTCAGACCGAAGTCCGCCCACGTGATCCATAAAGTCAAAGGCAAGCGTGACTAAAAAACGCTTCAAACGACTGTCTAAGAAGTCAAGTTCTAGTGGCACTCAGAAATCTTCGGCTCACCATCTCAGAGTGGAGAAGCCTAGAATGACTTCGTACTCGAAGGGCTCCAAGTCTAAGTCTTCTAGGGACAAGGCTCAGCTCTTCTCCGACCCTGAGCCTTCAACCTCTACAGAAGCCCGTCCTAGGACCCCCAAAGAAAAGGTGGAACCTGCACCTTTCGACCCAGACACCTTTACTGCTAATATTTCGGCCAATATTATGCAGCAAATGGGTAGTCTGGTCGGGAACTTGGTCCAAAACAAGTTCCAGGAGATGTTCACCCAAATCTCATCTTCTTTGGGGGAGTCAGGCCAGTCAATCCGAGCTATTTCGGAGAGACTGGTCACTCAGGAGAACCTCATCGCAGGTCTCCGAGAGAACCCCGCTACAGGTCTTTCGCAGCCCGGCATGGTAGTCCAAACCATGCCGGACTCAATGACTCTCCCCACTTTCACAGCAAGTAATCCCTGGAGGATTTCTTCCCACGCTCCCTTCAAGGACGGGATGCTGACGTTGGAGGGCTGTGGAACTCGAATGCTTGAGGACTTCGAGTTCCATCCAGCAGGTCTGCAACCCCCCTTCATCGGCTATGCCTGCCTTACGGAAGCAGCCATGAGGAGAGAGGACAAGATCCCAAAGGAGACGGTCATCCTCTCCCGGGATCAACCCCAACGTGAATGGCTTAGGAGCCTGGAGGAATGGGAGTGCATCAATACCAGGGTCCAAGCCTTTAAAAGTGCATTCACAATCTTCACAGTGGATGCAGAAACGCCCATCCCATTCACTACGAAGGTAGCGGAGCTCACTATTCAGGCCGCGACGAAAGATGAGCCAATGCCGCAGCTCCGGGAGACGGAACCTACATCGCTCCTGCTCCCCGGAACAAAAGATCTATGGTTGGATCTCCCGGCCACCTTTTCGGTCGGGAAGCTCAAACCAGACTGTGCAATCTCGCAGTTTAGCGAGAGACTACCCAGGCTTCCGGACAGCCTCATCCAGGCTGAATTTGACACCGGAATGAGATTGTCCAGGTCCCTCAATACGCTTGTTATGACGGAGGTATCGGCTCTGATCTACGGAGATGAGCCACTATTTAAGATCATAGCAAAGTCACAATTGCATACAATGCAGTGTGACTTATATGATTTCGTCATAGCAAGACGGAATTGTTGGAAGCATGTCCTGGCGGAGGCCACCATCCGACACGAGCCCAATATGCTCTTGGCTGCTTCAATCTGGGGTGCTGATCTCTTCCCAGAGTCGGTAGTGAACTCAGTTCACTGCGAGGCAACCAGACTCAACCAGAGTCTGAAAGTTTGCTGGGGATTGACCAGCAAGAGAAAATCGTAGTCGGCCTCATCAACTAAGAAATCCAAGAAGCCTAGGAAATTCCAGCCTTTCCAGGCTCCTCAGCAACAGGCAGTGATGCAGGTGGTTCCGGTATCACAAGTACCGCAAACGTCTACCTCCAAGGCACAGCCACAACAACAGTTTCTGCTGGTGGCGCAACCACAACACGCGCAGGCTTCAACCTCCTACGCTGTCTCCCCAGCTTTCAACCCAGTGTTTGAAAGCCAGTCCTTTCAGCCTTTAAACAGGTTCAGCAGGGGTAGCAGAGCTAGGGGTGCCTTCCGACAGAGAGGCGGCAGAAGAGCATCCAGCCAAGGAAAGCACTTACGAGGAGGGCGCGGGACCTGCCCTTTTCCGAACCAGTGAGAACCCTCAGGTAGGAGGGAGACTGTTCCTCTTTCGTTACAGATGGAGGTTCAGCAACTGGGCACAGAGCATTGTGTCCAAAGGTCTACGCTGGAGCTGGATCAAAGGTCCTCCTCCATCCAAAACCTTCCATCAACAACCAACAGCGGAATTGATAGAGTACGCTCAAGAACTCCTTCAGAAAGGAGTAGTGTCAAGAGTCAAGCACTTAAAGTTTCAAGGTCGCTTGTTCAGCGTGCCAAAGAAAGGCTCAAACAAACGAAGAATAATTCTATACTTGTCCCGTCTAAACTTATTCATTCGTTGCAACAAGTTCAGAATGCTGACCATCTCGCAGGTGCGGACCTTACTACCCCGTGGGGCCGTCACCACCTCTATCGATCTTACAGATGCATATTATCCTGTTCCAGTAGCAAGACACTTTCGTCCGTTCCTGGGTTTCAGGCTAGGGAACCAGGCATTCTCCTTCAAGGTAATGCCTTTCGGGCTCAACGTAGCCCCCAGAATATTTACAAAATTGGCGGAGATAGTCGTTCAAGAACCCAGGTCTCAAGGAATAATGCTAGTTGTGTATCTGGACGATTGGCTTGTTTAGGCCACAAGCATCGAGGAATGCCACAAAGCAAAGGTCAAAGTAATCAAGTTTTTGGAACGCCTAGGGTTCCAGATAAACAGGACCAAGTCCCGGCTAACACTGGAGTCTCGCTTTCAGTGGTTAGGCATTCAATGGGACTTGAACTCACACACACTATCAATTCGGTCATTGAAGAAGAGAAATAGCCAAGCAACCAGACAATTTCTCAAGTGCAAGCAAACGTCTCTGAGGAACCAGGAAAGAATCCTAGGCTCTCTCCAAATTGCTTTGATAACAGATGTTCTCTTAAAAGCAAAACTCAAAGATATAAACCGCGTCTGGCGCTCAAGGGCAAACAGCAGATCCCGAGACAAACTATCCACTGTCCCGGCGATCTTACGCAAACGCCTCCATCCCTGGACAGAGGTCAAGAATTTGTCGAAGTCAATTCCTCTTCAGTTCCCTTCGCCGGCACTAGTTATCCAAACAGATGCATCACTAAGCGGCTGGGGAGGGTACTCTCAGTACAAGAAGGTACAAGGAACCTGGTCCCTTCCATTCCGCCAGCTCCATATCAATGTACTGGAAGCTATGGCAGTGTTCCTCACCCTGAAAAAGTTTCATCCAGCCAAGAAATCTCACATCAAACTAGTGCTGAACAGTGCAGTGGTAGTACACTGCATCAACAGGGGAGGCTCCAAGTCAAGCCATGTGAACCATGTCATGATAGCCATATTTTCATTGGTAGCCAAGAACAAATAGCACCTGTCCGCCACACACCTAGCGGGAGTAAGGAACGTGATAGCGGATGCGCTATCTCGCTCAGTCCCACTGGAGTCGGAGTGGTCCCTGGACAAGCAGTCCTTCAATTGGATCTGTCAACAAGTCCCGGGGCTTCAGGTGGATCTCTTCGCCACGGAGTCGAATCACAAACTCCCTTGTTACGTGGCTCCCAACCTGGACCCTCTGGCTTATGCCATGGACGCCATGGCTGTAGACTGGAATCAATGGAAGATTTACATCTTTCCTCCAGTGAATCTTCTTTTGAAGGTTCTGAACAAACTCAGAACGTTCAAGGGACGCATTGCTCTAATAGCCCCCAATTGGCCCAAGAGCAATTGGTTCCCACTACTACTGGAATTGGGACTCCGACCTCAAAGGATTCCCAATCCTAAGCTATCACAACTAGTACAAACGAAGACACTGTACGCTTCCTCAGGGATTCAGAAAACCCTAACTTTATGGACTTCATGAAGTTTGCGGCAAAAAGGGATGCCAACATCGACCCTCAGAACATCCTATTCTTAGAATCGGATAAACGGGAATCAAGCCTACGTCAGTATGACTCAGCAGTTAAAAAACTATCTATTTTCCTGAGGAATTTTGAAACCCAAACCATGACAACCAATCTGGCCAAATCCTTCTTTAGGACACTGTTTGAAAAAAGGTTTAGCAGCAAGTACTATTACTACTACTAAATCTGCACTCAAGAAAATCTTCCAGTTTGGTTTCAAAATAGACCTAACAGACTCTTATTTTTCATCTATCCCCAGGGCCTGTGCTAGACTCAGGCCATCAGAGAGGCCTAAGTCTGTGTCATGTGTGTCATGGTTATTAAATGATGTTCTCAAACTGGCCTCAGACACTGATAATGAATCATGTGACTTTTTACCCCTCCTGAGGAAAACATTATTCCTTTTAAGTCTAGCTTCAGGAGCTAGGGTATCTGAACTGTCGGCTCTATCTAGAGACTCAGGTCATATAGAGTTTCTCCCTTCAGAAGTATTATTTTCTCCAGATCGTCAATTTCTAGCTAAAAATGAGGACCCACTAGATAGGTGGGCCCCGTGGAAAATTATCCCACTTCCTCAGGACCCATCCTTATGTCCAGTTACTGCCCTAAGAGCATACCTAGATAGAACGGCCCTAAGATCTTCAGGCCCTTTATTTATGAGGGAAAAGGGTGGCACTATTTCCTTAAAAGGAATAAGGCAACAAATATTATATTTCATTAAACAAGCCAACCCAGAATCCTTCCCTCGTGTACATGACATTAGGGCAGTGGCTACAACTATTTTCAGCATATGAATTTTGATGATCTGAAAAAGTATACAGGCTGGAAATCTCCGACAGTATTCAAACGCCATTACCTCAAGTCCTTAGAAGCACTTAAATTTCCAGCAGTGGCAGCGGGAAACACAGTTTCTCCTGACACTGCTTAAGTAGTAGTAAGTAGCTTACATCTAGATCTGTCCTTTCTACCTGCCTCACTGACATTCTTGCCGTGGCTCTGCCACCATGTAGCCTCTGTCGTACCTTGGATGCCACATGTTGTACAAAGTTGTGATGTTTCCTTGTATTTAACTTTAGAATTAACCACACTTTCAGTTATATTGTAACTAACTTTAAGGTTAATCATAAGTTAATGTATTTACTCTTAAGTTTTTAGTACCCTTGTTACCTAGTTCTTAATTTTATTTTTAGATTATACTAATTAACCTTAATTGTTTTTCATTTTTCCTACAATATTCTTTTGTACTCCATTGTTCCAAGCTTTTGTGGCCATTTCTCTGATACTATTTCACGTGGCGACACGGGCTGAGCCCAGAAAAGGGATTTTGACGAAGGAAAAATCTATTTTTGGGCAAGGGCCCGTGTCGCCCAGTGAAATCCCACCCTTCTCTTGTAACCCCCCTTCTTTGGCCCAAGCTTGGGTGCTAACTCCAAGGATGACATCAGAGGCGCTAGCAGTAACGTTAGCGGGGAGTGGGCCTTAGATCGGCTCCTCTCTGGTAGAGGGATTTTTAAGAAGGATGAATCTAAATGGCAAAAGACCCCTGGTAGTGGTTTCACTCGCCCCAGAAACCATACTGACACCTTTAAATAAGGTGAGCGAGCCAGAATATTCTGGCATTTCCATTTTAGCTTTTTTCTCTAGTATGTTAGCAATAATTTACCTTAGAAATGTGTGCTAAAGGGACATTTCACTGGGCGACAAGGGCCCTTGCCCAGAAATAGATTTTTCCTTCGTCAAAATCCCTTTTTTGAAGTTGAATGACTAAAAAGAACAGGGGTTACAGGGTGCACTGCTGGCTAGTAGAGACTATATTACAAATGAGTGAGAGATATAGTCAACAAAAGCTAAGACAGTGATCCAAAAGACTGATGACTTAGACTTGTGATATTTTGGGAAGAGAGGCCATTAGTCATACAGCTGAGATAATCAAGGAAACAGAGCAAAGATACAGATCTGAACCAGATAAAAATTTTGGCAGAGCAAACAATAATAAAGACACTGGAGACACCCTACTAGTATTTCTCACCCAGTGAGATCATAGCTGATATAAATACGTAATACAATAACGATGAAAACATAGTCTGACATGATGTCTGGAATAAGTTAACTCAATGAACTCATTACATTGTTAATACATTAAATGAACACATTAATACTAATTCTTATGTATTATATTACATTGCAAAGTATTTCTATGTGTTACAACAAAATAGTACCTGTGCTTTTATTAAGAACACCCAAGAAGACTAAATCCTGGTTGGGACAAGAGTCACTGTCATTGTAATTCTTCCCAAAATAGTTTAGCCAGGGAGTCTCAACGACAAACAATCTCTGGCTCTGGTAGCGGAAGTTTGCAGTATTTTTCATGTGTAAAATTCCTTTCAGATTTCCACTTATTCTGGGTTTCCCATTGGAAAATGTTGCTGTAAAAAAAAGTAATAAAAATAAATTATATAATCATGACCATTGGTGAACAATTAACCATTACTAAAAAAAAAAACCTTCAGCTTCACTTAGAAGTATTATTTGCATTCCAATATTTATCGTATAGAAAATTTCCTTACTCCAAGTGATGGAAGACCCTCCACCAGAATGATTAATAAACTTCTGTCTCTCACCTGTTCTTATAATTACAAATGTTTTGCTGGAGTCAATAAAATTGATCCTGCTATATCTGTTATCATCAGCTAATTTCAGATAAATTCCAGCAAACATTAACCCTTTCACACATGACCCTTATGATCAATTACATCTGTGGGAAGTGGCAGTGACTTACATAGCACATGTAAAAATTTTATAACTTTTCTTTTGTTCAAAGACTCATAACACCAACAATTTTCATGGTACACTGTTCAATTTTATTTCATTTTGCAGCTGAAGATTTTTTCTATATAATGGCATAAAAAATTTCCCTAAAGTAAATTTTATGTATGTGGAATAGTGAGTAGAAATTACATATGAGAAAATTTTTCACTTTCCTCCAAAAAAATTTACCCAGAAAATAACAAATTTTGTAATCAATTTGTATTTTTCCTAACATACAAACCTGAAGTTTTTTTACATAGGATTTAGCTTTCAAGGAAAGCTGGAACAGCCAATCAAGCTTACTGACAAGGTTGCCATCTACCAACAGGTGGGGAAGCTCCGCCCACCTGTCAGTCTGCACTCCACTTTGCCTTCCGGCCCAGGAGCAAGAGTGCCAGCTGGCTGAGATGGGATGTAATGTAAAGAACTTCAGGTTTGTATAATAGGAAAGATACAAAATACTTTTAAAATTTTATATTTGTTCCTACACAAATACAAACCATCATTCTTTAAATAGGAGACTTGCCCATTGGTGGGAGGAGTCTGAGCAAATCTCTCAACTGACTGGTAGGTGTGCCCAACCTGGGGTGTTGCCTTCCTGGTCTGTTAGGAGCATAGGAAGGAACCCCACACCTTTAGTGTACTGCACATAGGGGATGTGGCAGATGCTCGACTTCTGGAGTACTAAGAAAAGGGTTTGTACTCCATTATTTAATCTGGCTGTAAGAACCCAACTGAAGTGTGAGACAATAAAACAGGTAAATACGATCAACAAGTTTGCTTTATTGTCTGCCCTCCTCTCCCCTTGACAAAGCTGGGGAACTTATATCCTTTCATTGACAATGAAAAGACTGGAACTCAGTCGGATAGCTAACCTGCGCCCATGTCCTTCCGGTTGTATACAGAATGGCACTTTCATTCTCTGTTTCCCAGAGAAGGAAGTAAGAGAGGAAGGAGAACCAGTCACTCCTAAACTGTCTCCTATGAAAGGGAGCTGGGGTTGCAAACCGACTCATTGAGCAGCCACCACTGGTCCATAGAAAGTGTCCAAGGCTAGTAAGAAACATTTTGCATGTAAAATGACAAATTTTAAAGGTAATTTGTATTTTTCCTAGCTATACAAACCAGAGGTCTTTACCATACAAATATACTTCAGAGCATTAATTCCATAAATGACTTATGGCAACTCTTATAGAATCACTATAGGATAGAGGGAGATTAGGGTGACTTGAGATTTCATGGGGGAATGTACTGGAACTCCCCACCCAGGATGATTCTCTACATATTTGTTCATACAAACCCATGGATTGCTGTTGGTTTTTAGAATGTCAGTTATAATTGTAATTTTGTAAACTAAAGTGCAACGAAATATCAGAAAAAACATGTACTAGGCTACACCTCAAAAAAAGGTACTGCATTTCCCCACCTCAGTAAATCTCATAAATATTTTACCATATACATACTCGGAATTTGTTAATGAATTCAGTTCTTATATATTATGATACTGTTCAAGCTGTAATTACAATTTTACAAAATGAAATAAGAAAAATTATCAATAAAAACATATAGTATAACTCGGTAAAATTAGCATATTTTTACAAGCGTCTTGTAAAAGAGGCTCCTTGCAGGGTTGGAAGTATTCAATTTCAACTTTCGGTGGAAGGCGCAGAAAACATGTTAGCCTATAATTTTTTTTCTTACACCATGTGCATTCACATGTGGGGGACACATCGCAGTGGATCCATCGTCATCGGGTGGATCTGCCTTATTCACTTTATATTTAATTGGTGAAACAAGAATACAATTACATCTTTAAGCATACTATTCAAAAGATTGAAGTTTCGTCAACATAATGTGATATATGAAAGTGCCATACGAACTAAAATAGGCATGTGAGGTCTTTGTAAAATATGTTTTCAAGGCAGTTTTTAAATCCAATATGGCATTGACCAACTGAGGTGCCATTCGTAACCGGCAAGGATCCAACATCTTTCCCAGCCTTCCCATCACTCATTTGAACAATGTTTGCCTATACTATATGTAATGTTTATTGATCTTACTCAAGATTGCAGTTGTAATCAGCACAATAAAACATTTTGTTGTCTATACTAGTAGTGAAAATATGAAACTCCTTATTCCCGGGGTCACGGTTTGAACTGAAATTCTTTTTTACCTTGTAATCAGTGGTTTTATCCTTACTGCCATCACAACTGAAACTCCACAGTGCTTATTTGATTGTAATTACTGTGGAACCTCTACGTACGAAAGTCCCTACATACGAAACATGATATTGTTATGTTACAATAAAGTTCTGTACATACTTACCTGGCAGATAAGGGATTTTGACGAAGGAAAAATCCATGTCTGGGCAAGGGTTCGTGTCACCCAGTGAAATAAACCCGTAAGTTCATTATTTTTAGGTAAATGATACTAACATTACCAGAGAAAAACAAAAATAAGGGGATGTCAGAGTAACTAGACTCGCTCACCCAAAATAAAAATAGGGTGTCGGTATGGTACTAGGGCGAGTGAGACCACTACCACAAACCTCTTGTCATTTAGAGTACTCCTTCACCAAAATCCCCCTCCCTGAGAGAGCTGATACACGGTCGGCGCCAGCAACTACTACTACACACCCTCCCACCGCAGCGCCTCTCGTGGCCATCCTTGAAGTTAAGAGGCCAATCTTGGGAGCAAGGGTGGGAGAAACACTGGGGGGATTTCACTGGGCGACACGAACCCTTGCCCAGAAATGACAATTTGTCGAAAATTGCATTTTTCCTAACTATACAAACCTGAGGTCCTTTACATATAGTCCCTCCTCATGCCACCCCTCACTCTGCGTATTTTGCATGGGCCAAAAGCAAAAGTGATTTGTTTACCTCCCATCGCGCGGCGCGCAACTGTCAGACAAGCAGTTAACTACCGTTCTCCCCTTGTTCAAAGCTTACGACCGTTCCAGCTGCCGCTAGCTACTTCCTATTGTTAAAGGACCTCAGGTTTGTATAGTTAGGAAAAATGCAATTTTCGACAAATTGTCATTTATTCCGATACGTAATACAAACCATCGGTCCTTTAACAATAGGAAGACTCACTTCTTGGTGGGAATAATCTGAGTCTTTTGATGAACAGACTGGTGTTCATCCATCCCTGGAATGCCTCCCTGGTCGTAAGAGCAAGGGAGGGATCCAAGCCCCTGTCCGATTGATCGGGGTGTGCACCGCAGGATCAATGGTCAGACCTCTGGGCCGAGTACTAAGAGAGAGGCAAGCGTATCTCTTCATACCAGCAAGCAAGAACTTGTTCCTGTTTGCAAGAGGCAACATAAAGTACTATGGGTTTGTCTCAAGCTGGCATCCACTTCCTCCCCCTTGTTGGAAGAAATGGTGGATATACGCTCCTATCCCTAGTGAAAGGGATAGAATGGGGCTCTGTTGAGTAGCTCACCTGCATCTCGTCCTTATCCAGCAGGGTGACGACCGTGTCCCTCTACCCACAGGTAGAATTGAATTGAATTTATAAAATTTGTGGCCATTTGCCACGCGCCGGAGACAAAGGCCATTCAGCGCATATATATCAACGGGATATATTTACTAATAGAAGATACACTTATATAATTAAATCAAATGATTAAAATTAAATTCAAATTAAAATACTCAATTAAATATCATAAAACAAATGGATTTCCTTAAGAAATTTAAAAATTTCCTCTGTGGGAGCACCCTCTCCTAAAATATCTGACAAAGGTTTGTTGATGAAACCAAACAGACGTCTAAGATTAAAATAAAGAGGACAGTCAACAAATATATGCCTCACTGTAATGCCAACATTACAATTGGAGCATTGAGGAACCTGCCTCTCTGCTCCACTAGTTAAAAGATACCTGTGTGTTAAAAATGTATGCCCTATACGCAGGCGTGTTAAAACTATACTAGATCTTCTATCCATCCCAACAAAAGGTGACCAGGGATGAACAGAAGGTCTGATCGATTTCAGCTTTAAAATGATATTGTAATGATACAATAAAGTTTGTTCATACTTACCTGGCAGATATATATATAGCTGTATTTTCCGAAGTCCGACAGAAATTAAAAAACTTACGACACACGTAGTGGGAGTCAGGTGGTTAGTACCCATTCCCGCCGCTGGGAGGCGGGTATCAGGAACCATTCCCATTTTCTATTCATAATTTATTTCCACTGTCTCCTGAGGGGAGGTGGGTGGGTACTTAAATTATATATATCTGCCAGGTAAGTATGAACAAACTTTATTGTATCATTACAATATCATTTTGTTCATGAAACTTACCTGTCAGATATATATATAGCTGAATCCCACCTTTGGTGGTGGGAAGAGACAGAATAGAATTTTAGGAAACATACATGCAGATAATTGATATCTTGGTTCCTTACCTGTTAGCATAGCTGGCTTCGTGGTTACTGCCACGTAAGTCTTGCTTGTGCTACTAGAGTTGCCAGCGAGGTAGAGACCTATAAGCTGGTGCACTCAAGATGATCTGTCAACGGGGGCGTGACCATGATGTGACTAGACCATTGACCATACAATGAGGGCAATGAAGTAAAAAACCACCTGGCCTAGTCTACCAAAGGTATTCCACTAAACTAGACTAAAGAAGGGAGATCCGCCTCGGGCGGTCAACCCCACAACCAAAAAACACACACAATTAAAAGCTCACCTAACCACTAAAGGAAAGGATGAGTGCTACCTCCTGCCCCCAAAACAGTGTCTGCAGCGACGTATGGTCCAAGCGACGAGCAATGTTCGTATGTCGCTTTCACCTCCCGCAGGTAGTGTGAAGCGAACACCGAGTTGCTCCGCCAATATGTGGCACTCAAAATGTCACTGAGTGCCATATTTTCTGTGAAAGGCTATCGAGGTCGAAATAGCCCTCACTTGTGGGCATTCACTTTTAAAAGCTTCATGTCACTATCACTACATGTGGAATGAGCTTCCTTAATGGTGTCTCTCAAGAAGAAAGAAAGCGCGTTCTTTGACATGGGAAGATCAGGCTTCTTAACAGAGCACCACAAGTTGCCCGAAGGTCCTCTACAGTCCTTCGTTCTGTCTAAATAGAATTTGAGAGCCCTGACAGGGCACAGGACTCTCTCTGGCTCACTACCCACGATCTCTGTCAAACCCTTGATTTCAAATGTCTTGGGCCAAGGGTTGGAAGGGTTTTCGTTCTTTGCTAAGAACATAGGGCTTAAAGAACAAACAGCATCAGAGTTCTTAAACCCAACATGCTTGCTTATAGCCTGGATCTCACTAACTCTCTTCGCCGTCGCCAGAGCAGTTAGAAAAAGTGTCTTCCTTGTAAGGTTTCTAAGCGAAGCTAAGTTGAGAGGTTCAAAATTACTGGACATCAAAAACTTTAGAACAATGTCTAAGTTACAAGAAGGAACTCTTGGTTGAGGTACCTTCGAAGTCTCGAAAGACTTCAGAAGATCATGAAGGTCTCTGTTATTGGCTAAGTCCAGTCCTCTATGCCTAAAGACTACAGAAAGCACACTTCTGTAGCCTTTTATCGTAGGCACCGCTAAGCGAACTTCATTCCTCAAGTAGAGAAGGAAGTCTGCGATCTGGCTCACAGAGGTAGAGGTGGAGGAAATGCCTTTCTTCCTGCACCAGCTCCGAAAAACAGCCCACTTGGATTGGTATACGGCAATAGAAGAAGGTCTCCTTGCCGTTGCGATCGCTTTCGCCACAGGTCTTGAAAAACCCCTCGCTCTGGCCAACTTCTGGATAGTCTAAACGCAGTCAGACTCAGAGCGGGGAGGTTTTTGTGATACCTCTCGAAGTGGGGCTGTTTGAGTAGATCTATCCTTGGAGGCAGTCCTCGGAAAGTCTACTAGAAAAGACATGACCTCTGTGAACCAGTCGGTCGTTGGCCAGAAGGGGGCGATGAGAGTCATCCTCATTCCCTCTGATGCCGCGAATTTCCTTATTACTTCCCCTAGGACCTTGAACGGGGGAAAGGCATATACGTCTAGTCCCGTCCAGTCCCAAAGAAGGGCGTCTACTACTACTGCTCCTGGGTCTAGAACTGGTGAGCAGTACAGCGGGAGTCTCGTTGTCCTGGAAGTTGCGAAGATGTCTACGAGAGGACATCCCCATAACTTCCACAACCTCTGGCATACTTCCTGATGAAGGGTCCACTCCGTCGGCAGAAGTTGACCTTGTCGACTGAGCAGATCTGCACGGACGTTTTCTACTCCTGATATGAATCTCGTCAGGATAGAGACGTCGTGTGCCTTCGCCCATAACAGGATCTCTTTTGCAAGGAAGAACAGGGATCGAGAGTGGGTTCCTCCCTGTTTCTTGAGGTATGCCAGGGCTGTGGTGTTGTCCGAGTTGATCTGCACCACATTGCCGGAGACTTCGTTCTGAAAGAACTGGAGCGCCAGATGAACTGCTGCCAGCTCCTTGAGGTTTATGTGCCAGGACACCTGTTCCCCTCTCCAGGTGCCTGACACTTCCTCCCCCCCCAGTGTTGCTCCCCACCGCGGCGAAGACGCGTCGGAAAACAACACTAGGTCGGGGTCTGAAGCTTGAGGGAAAGACCCTCTGCGAGCTTCAAAGGGTCGGTCCACCATCTTAGATGTTCCTTTACCTCTTCTGATAACACCAGAATCGAATCCAAAGTGTTTTGGTGCTTCCAATTGTCGGCAAGGAAGAATTGAAGAGGTCTGAGGTGCAACCTCCCTAGGGAAACAAACTTCTCCAGTGAGGAAATGGTCCCCAGCCGATCCAAAAGTCAAGATATGGAATTTTTATTCTAAAATTAATATTAATAATCACTTACCTGTATAATTTATCTAGCCCTAAATCCCCAAAAACCGCACCAAAATTTACCATGGCAACCCTGTTACCTCCTATTCTGTCCGCCAGTTTGGCAACACTGTCGTTGACACATACGAAAAACCTTCCCTCAAATCAGTTGTGATAGGCAGATCGTGGGGTAGGATGGGTGGGACTAGATAAATTATACAGGTAAGTATTATTAATATTAATTTTAGAATAAAAATTCCATATTAATAAACATTACCTTAATATAATTTATCTAGCCCGATTAACCACATTGAAAAGGAGGGGGAATCTGAATACAATTCCCCTTCGGACAGAATAGGAAAACGACAAAGATATATATCATAGGCAGTCAAAACTCAACCCAAGGTCAAAGATACTAACAACTCAAAGTCTCCTACCATAAATGCCCCACCAACTGCGGGTTAGCACAGGACAAGGAGTAAGTGCATAGCAGTCCGTCTGTACTAAAGTCAGGGTGCCCGACCAAGGTGACCAGTCAGACGAATTGCGGACAGCAAGGCTGCACCCTGAAGACTATCAAGCACTATTCTTTCCCTAAAGGATGAGTGTCTGGACTGTCTGGGCGATTCAAAGCTAAGCAACCAAACCTTTGGGGGTGTATCAACGCAACCGAAGTCGCCAGCAACGAATCGACTCATGAGCAACTCCTAACTCGAGCTTTCTGGTGCCAAGAGAAGGAGCGCGGAGACAAAAGGGCGATTCAGTCCCGAAGGACGAATGCCTGACAGTCCAACCTGGTCTCGTGTTACACGATCATCGGGGGTGTATCAACGCAACCGACTTCGTCAACAAGAAACTCAGGGCTACTAAATGTTGCCTGATCTCACACGAGTGTCTGACTCCGAGAAGACAGGTAGACCAAAAAAGTAGATGGTGAGCGAGTCACCAGATGACAGCAGACGATCCATCGACTAATTCCTTGTCCAGGACAGAAGAAGCAGGAGTCGTCAGGACAAGCGAACCAGTGGCTAGTCCTAGGTCAGCATCGACTCTGGGAGAAGCGTAGTCGCCATGCCGACAACCCAGTGGCTGGAACCATTTCACACTGAAAATGGAAGCAGCATGAGTTGCCAAGCAGTCAGTCCTTGTCATCAAAAACACCTAAATACCAAACTGCCTAATTCCCATTATAACTACGTCAAAACTCTGCCATGGGTTTATAATACAAAAACAAAAAGTATATACAACAAAACAAAAATTAATGAATAATATACAGGTAGCAACCAAACGTAAAACAGGAAGACTACCTAATTCTCCTGTCTGACGACCTGTCCTGCCATCACCAACGGGCCCAAAGAACGAAGGTCGCCTAGAACTAGAGAAATATCCCTCAAGTAAAAAGAGGCAAAAACAGAATTAGAACGCCAAGTCGCCGCCTCAAGCACCTTGGCGACTGAGACGTTCTTCATAAAAGCTACTGATGTAGCAACTGCTGAAATACTGTGTGCTCTCGGCGTCTGGTCTTCCCCAGCAGCCGAACCACCAGTTTTAACGATCAGATCTCTGAGAAAAAAGGATACACCATTCTTTGAAATAGGTCTCTTGACATTTCGGGGTGAAACAAACAGATGACGGGGACGACCCTGAACGTCCTTCTACGGCGTAAATAACATGAGAGTGCCCTAACAGGGCAAAGAACTAATTCCTCATTTAAATTACCAACAAAGTCAACCAGCGACTTCAGTACGAAAGACCTGGGAATGGGATTATCATACGATTCAGTCTTTGCGACAAATTCAGGAAGGTATGACAAAATCATGTCTTGTCCAGATCTGGCAACCAGAAAAGAGAGTGCTTGCAGTTCACCCACCCTCTTGGCTGTAGCCAGTGAGACAAGGAAGTGTCTCTTAGAAGAGAGGTCCCTAAATTTGGCAGAATTCAGAGGCTCAAACGGAGGGAACCTTAAGGCTTGAAGGACTTTGTTAACGTCCCATGTCGGAGGCGAACACTGCGGCCTGGGTCGAGATAGGGAAAAAGATCGAAGTAATTCTCTAATGACATAAGATGAAGAGATCTCAGGAAGCCTTGCCTTAAAAACATAGGAAAGCATAGACCTATAACCCTTAATGCACGAAGGTGACAGGGCCCTGTCATGATGTAAATGAACTAAAAACTCCGCTACTTTCGGTAAAGAAGGTCTAGAAATTGAATGTCCTTGAGACTTACACCAACGTCTGTAAACCGACCATTTAGCCTGATAATTTACTCTGGTTGATTGCCGCCTGGCAAGAGCCAACTGTCGTGCCACTCTGGAGGAGAACCCTTCGTGCTTGGAGAACCTCCTGACAGTCTCCAGGCATGAAGATGAAGCATGTGGAGCCTCTGATGGAACGATGATGAAAAATGGGGTTGTTTGAGAAGATCTGGTCTCTCTGGCAGGCGAATGGGGGGTTCCACCAGTGCTTCCAGAAGGTCGGGAAACCACTCCTCCTGTGGCCAGAAGGAGGTGATCAAGGTGAGATCCAGACGCTTGGTTGCCCTCACTTTGTTGAGGACTGACCTCACCAGAGAGAACGGAGGAAAAGCATAGGCTTGAAGTCCCTCCCAGTCCTGCAAAAGAGAGTCTGTCCCGGCACTCTGAGGAGTCTGGTAAGGGGCGAAGAATATCTGGCACCGAAAATTCAGTGGGGTGGCAAACAGATCGACTGTGACAGGCCATTTCTTCCTAAGGCTGTCAAAGACTTCCTGGCAAAGTGTCCACTCCGACCCTTGAACTTCGTTCGGTCTCGACAAGGCGTCTGCTAAGACGTTGTGATGGCCCAGGATAAACTGAGGGACCAACGTAATCCCCCTGTCTTCTGCCCAACACAGGATTGATCGGGCTTCTTGAGTGAGAAGATCCGACTGTGTGCCGCCTTGGTTTCTCAAGTACGAGACTGCTGTGGTGTTGTCGACAAAGATCGCGACAACCGACTCCAACAGTTGTTCCTGAAATGAAAGAAGGCCTAGGTACACTGCCCTCAGTTCTCCAATTTATTGACATGCTCCTCTCCTCCTCTAACCAAAGGCCCGAAGCGGCTTCGGAGCCCAGGTGTGCGCCCCAACCTTGATCCGAGGCGTCTGACCAAAACATTAGGTCCGGAGGAACCGAAAGAAGAGATGTCCCTGACTTGAGGCGGTGAACTTGCATCCACCAACGGAGATCCTTCTGACATTGTGGAGAAGAGGCGACTATCGTGTCCTCGGACACGAAATCCCATGACTGGCGAAGTGTCGACTGAAGGGACCTCATTCTGAGACGACCTCCCGGGAACCAGTTGGATGAGGGATGACAAATGGCCCAGGAGAGACCTCCAAAGAGAAACTGGCTGCGTTACGGAGGACAAAAATTCTTGATCAGACTCAGAAGCTTGTCTATCCGTTTCTGAGCGGGAGAAGCCCTCAAAATCTGGGAATTCAAAACAATCCCCAGATAAGTCATGATCTGGCAAGGGATTAGATTGGACTTGTCGAAGTTGACACGAATGCCCAACTCGACACAAAGAGACAGAACTATCTCCCTCGACCGGAGACATTTCTCTAGAGATTCGGCCGGACTAGCCAATCGTCCAGATACCGAAGCATCCTTACGTTTAACTGATGCAGAATAGCTGAAACAGGAGCCATCACCCGAGAAAAGACCTGTGGAGCAGTGGTGAGGCCGAAACAAAGGGTCTTGAACTGGAAAACTCCCGAGTCCATGAAAAACCGAAGGTAAGGTCTGCTTCTTGGATGGATGGGGATTTGCAGATAAGCATCCTGCAGATCGATGGAAATCATCCAGTCCCCCCTCCTGACGGATGAACAGTCTGGACCGTCTCCATCCTGAACTTGGACTTTAGAATGAACTTGTTCAAATCCGAAAGATCTATGATGGGGCGCCAGGCACCCAAGGCCTTTAGAACTACAAACATCCGAGAGTAAAACCCGGGAGAAGGAGGAGCTCGCTCTATGGCATCCTTCTCCCAAGAGGGCCGAAAGCTCCTTCTCCAAGGCTTGACCCCTGATTGAGTGAGGGGAATAACTGCTGAACTCGAGAGGACAATTGGAAAGTGGAGGTCTGGAAACAAAAGGGATCTCGTAACCTTCCTTCAGGACCTCCACCACCCAAGCATCCACCGCTCTCCCCTGCCAAGCTGACCAATGGCGGGAGAGACAAGCTCCTACTGCGGTCTCCAGGCGAGGTGATGACTCCTACTTCCGAAAATTCTTACGCAGAGACAAGGAAGAAGAAGAAGGTCCTCCTGGAGTTGTTGAGCTTTTCTCTGCCCTTAGAGCCACGCCAAGAACCTCTCCCGCGTTTCAAAGGGTGAGCACCAGAGGATGAAGAAGAGGCACCAGCAAGCTGAGATGTACTCTGGAAAAAAGAGCCAGAAGGAGGTTGTTGGGCTGGAGCAGAAGGTACAGATCTGGTCCTAAACTTACGCTTACTCCTTGAAGGAACGGGAGGAAGACCAGAGGAAAAAGACTTCGTGATAAGGCCAAGTGAGCTTGGGAAGAGGCATCACCTTGATGTTCCTTCAAAACCTCAGAAAGCACAGAAATATCGAAAAGAAAATCGCCAAAAGGAGAAGAGGACAACGACGGGTTCTCTGAATCTCCGATACAGAGGAGGGTAACTGCGACAAATACAGGTTACGCCTTAGAGAAACAAGAAAGGCCTGCATTGAAGCAGCAAGCTCGTTCTGATGTACAGAAGCGATTGAAATGGATGAGCAGAATTCTCAAAAAGAGGAGCATCAGGAGGAACAAACCCGGAGTCCTTGATATACATTAAAAGCCCTCCGAGGACCCACATATTGAAGGATTGAGCTTCTTGTAAGGAGCTCATAACAGCCTCCATAGCAATAAAATCTTCAATTGAGACAGAGACCGAAGCCTTAGAAGGCAAGGGTTGACTTGAAAGTCGGACAAAATCAGGATTTGGCTTGGGGGGTCGAGAGAATGAAGAATCATCCGCCACCTGGTAAACTCCTCTCCGGTGTCGTAGAAGAGAAGAGAGCTTCCTCTTCTTCCCTTCCCCCGATCACCTTCGAAAGTTAGCGGCAACGTCCGCCCTCACTCTCGCGAACCTCTGGGCAAAGGGAAAACGTAAAAATTCCTGTGACCCGGGGAAGGACCGTCAAGAAAAATCCCTGTAATACAACGAGGCGGAGGCTGCTTCTGCTCTTTAGGCCTTGCCTGAGGAAGAAAACTCAAAATTAAATCAAAAAGTTTCTTGAATTCTACATCATGACATCCATTCGAGAAACATCAATATCACACGAATCCGCGTCATCATCATCATCATCGTCAGATTCCTAACTTAGAAACTTCCTCTGAAGTAAAATCCTGACGACTAGCTATCTTAGGTCTGACACTAATATCCCTCCCCCCTTCTCCTAAATAAGCGCCCTTTGGCACTGTTACGGGACTAACAGGGGACACGTTGGGTAAAGATTCGTTAGGCACCTGCCCGGACCGGATCCCCCCTAGGCCTTCGCCACGACGGGGTTCACAAGCCGGGGTATCTGTCGCACCGTTACCCATGGTGCTGTCGACAGGTACCTGACGAGGAGCTGAAAATGAATCTAAGTGTGTTAGACATTCTAGTAAAGGCTTCTTGAAAATTCTCTGACAGATTGTTAAACTAGCAGAAATATCTCTATCTAGGACTAAGCTGTAATTTCTTAAAATTCTTTCCAGGTAGTTTCCATTGCCATTTAAAATCTTCGAATCTACATCAGAAATAACTTCACTAATTACCGGTTGTACAGGGGGCAAAGCATCAATCAATTCGGAGTCGGAGTCGTACGATACCGAAACCGAGAGCAGAATCATGAGCGCCCAAGTCAAAGAATTCGTTAGATACAGTTCTAGCAATCGATTTCTTTTTCTCCTTAACCGATCTTTTACGCTGCAAGATTGTTTGGCGTTTCATATAAGCAGTCATATCCTCGTCAGACCAAGGGCTTACATACGTCACAACGAAAGTCAGTCACAAACCTGTCCACGACAAGAGCTACAAATGTCATGTGGTTCATACTCCCTGCTACTCATCCT
Source organism: Macrobrachium nipponense (assembly GCF_015104395.2). Classification (NCBI taxonomy): domain Eukaryota; kingdom Metazoa; phylum Arthropoda; class Malacostraca; order Decapoda; family Palaemonidae; genus Macrobrachium; species Macrobrachium nipponense. The sequence continues at coordinate 42,685,928 of NC_061099.1, read as the reverse complement.
TGTCCCACAAACCGGGCAGTTCCTGATGTTGCTGGCAGAAGGAAGCATCGTAATTTCTTGGTAATCCATTGTAGAATTGGACAGGTCAGTAGTTCCGGGTCGCGCAAAAGTTCGTAATTTAAGATAAGAACCACTACAGAAATCAAAGTTAATTCACTATTTCGTGATGTAATGCGTGAGTGGTAATTCATATAAAGTCTCATTTAACAAATAATGAAAGCTTTAAAGGCACAAAAATGTTTTAAGGAAAATTTATAAAAAGAGCGGCCGTGATGTAAACAACACGGCGCTCGTTAACAACTGATTTGAGGGAAGGTTTTTCGTATCTGTCAACGACAGTGTTGCCAACTGGCGGACAGAATAGGAGGTAACAGGGTTGCCAATGTGGTAAATTTTGGTGCGGTTTTTGGGGATTTAGGGCTAGATAAATTATATTAAGGTAATGTTTATTAATACCAAAAAATCAAAAAGGGGTACTTATAGTAGCCAAGTTTCCTAAATTCAAGACGGAGGTGCTGAAAACTGTGTTTACAACACCGGCGACAGAAAAATTATGAATAGAAAAATGGAATGGTTCCTGTACCCGCCTCCCAGCGGCGGGAATGGGTACTAACCACCTGACTCCCACTACGTGTGTCGTAAGTTTTTTAATTTCTGTCGGACTTCGGAAAATACAGCTATATATATATCTGACAGGTAAGTTTCATGAACAAATTGTTATTTAAGTTGGACCAGTGATTCTGCCACTTAGTCCTACAAAATGATTTAATAAAAAGTTTAAAATCTTCACAGGGAACCCTCACAGAGTGGGAAGCCCGGGAGGAAGCTGCCTGCTTAGCGGCTGTATCAGCCAGCTCATTACCACGAATTCCACATGCGAGGGAACCCAACAAAACTTCACACTGTGTGTGTTTTCGAGAATGCAGGAGGACCAGCCAATCCTGCACCTCTTGAATGAGTTGATTAGATGGCATCAACTTCTGTAGTGCAGATAGAGAACTCTGGGAATCACAATAAATAATATATGAGTCCCCAGTGCTACCTGCACTAAAAATAAATTTTAAAACACTAAAAATAGCATAAATCTCTGCATTAAAAATTGAGAAGTTAATAGGGAGGCTTTTTTTAATTGTTCTCTCACCGATGATGACAGAACATCCAACTCCATTTGCTGATTTTGACCCATTCTGTATATAACAGCAATCGAGTTACTATGCTCAGAAACATGGGCCAAGAAGCTACTTTTAAGCTGAACACTTGAGCTGATCTTTTTGTTGTCTCTAATTTGGCAAATATCTAAAGGAGGCCTACACCATGGAGGGAATTTAGAAAATGTTGTTTCCATAACCAGTGGAGGAATAAGGCCTACCTCTCTCGCACTGATGTTTAATCTAACTTCAAGGGGCTTAGGTAATGTAGGTTTAGTTGGTGCTCTGTCAACAGGATGTTTTATATACTTAAAAATTTGGATTAGACTGAGAGGTTAGTGCTCGTGACAAATATCGGAGACCCTGTTCTCCCCTCCGAATGAAGCGAGGAGGAAAACCAGAATCTACAGGAAAAGGCTCTTCAACCAGGAGAACGTTTTAAAAGCACCTGTACAAATAACGCAATGCCCATTATTGGTGTACTACATCCAGCTTGCCCTAACAAGGTTCTTACATCGCCGAGCAATAAATCTGAGATCCAAAATCAATCTTACTCAAGCATAGGGCCTGATAAATTCTTAATAAAGTAGTACGGTCAGCTCCAAAATTCAGGTTACTAACAACTTTAAGAATATTGCACCATTGTTTAACATTAACTGCAGTCTCATTTATATGTTCAGCAAAAGTCAATTTTTTTAAAAAAATTTTTCCTAAAAATAATTTCACTTCATCTTCATCTTCAACAGGCAATAGATAGCATCCTTCTAAAAATAAGGTTGGAATCTCTTCCCTTCTACGTGTTCTACAAAAACGTATAGCTTTAGTTTTCTCAGCAGAAAAACTTGAAACCTTTACTATTAGCCCAGGTAGTAGCAGCATTAATTGCAATCTGAATTTTAGTACAAGCTTCAACTGCAGTAGCTCTACTACATGGCAACAAACAATATCATCCGCGAATGCTTGTCCAGTTACTCCAACAGGGAGATGTTTCAAGTAAACCATTAATGGCAATATTAAAAAGTTGGTACTAAGCACACTCCCCTGTGGAATGCCTTCTTCCTGAAGATACTCTGATGAGAAGGTAACCCAATTCTAACTTTAGGTACCGGTCAGACAGGAAGCCTTTGGCAAAATTAAACATATTGCCACCAATACGCCATTCAACCAGCTGCATTAAAATACCTGCCCTCCAGGTAGTATCAAACGCTTTTTCCAGATCAAAGAACACTGCAATGGTTTGATTTTGGACTGCAAAAGCATTCTGAATCTCACGTGTGAGACATAATAAGGGATCCAAAGTACTACGATTCTTGCGGAAGCCAAATTGCCTCTTCGACAAACAGGCTCTTTGTTTCTAATAAACCATATCGACGAAAATTCACCATTCGTTCATAAATCTTGAAGACACAGCTGGAGGGTCCTTTCCGGGTTTTAAAAAAGGAACTATAACAGAGTTTTTCCACAACTTATGAAGTCCCTGAGCACCAGAATTCATTTAAAACATCAAACAAAGAATTTTTTTACTCCAGAGGTAAATGAGAAATCATGGCATAAATAATATCTTCTCCAGGTGATGTTGGAGAGGACAGAGATAAGGCATATTCGAATTCGACAATAGTAAATGGAAGGTTATATGCCTCAGAGTTAGAACAAACAGGCGGATTAACTATAGTCATGTTTCTAATATTGCGAAATTCAGGGGAGTAGTGACTGGGGCTTGAAATGCTGGAAAATGTGCCGAGCAAAAGCCTCTGCCACCTCTCTTGCATCCGATATAAACTACTAAGTTGATTTTCAAATCGGTAAAGGAGAAGGGGGAAAATTTCCTATTAATTTACGGATTCTATCCCAAACCAGAGAAAGTGGCAAGTTATACTTTAATTCTGATATGTACTTAATGAAGGATTCCCTCCTTGCTTCTTTAAAGACTTGCTTTTGTTTGGCGAGGTTTTTCTTGTATATTATTCTATTAACCAAGACAGGACGCCTTCGATATCGCTTGTAACTAGCTCTTGCAATTTTCCTACTCAAGGCACATTTATTATTCCACCAAGGTACCAGTGGACGACGGGGTTTCCCTGATGTTTTAGGAATTGACATCATTGCCCCCTCAATCATTATACTAGCGAGATAGCGGAGTTCGTAGGCAGCCGAGGGGGGCAAGGAAATTCATTGACCTTACGATTGACTTTGGTAGATTTTTCATACAGCTGCCAATCTGGCTCCTTTATCTTCCATTTGGGTAAAGATGGGGAGGGTGTATTTTGTACATACTTAAGATGGATGGGATAGTGGTCGCTTCCATAGAGATTTTCATCCACTGACCACTTATAGTCTAATCGTAATGACGACGAACATATTGTAAGATCAATTGCTGAACTAGAGTTATGGGCTACATCAAACCTTGTAGGAGAACCGTCGTTCATTAAAACTACATCATTGCAATCTATTAATCTTTCAATTATAAGACCACGTGATCACACTACCTTCCCCCACAAAGTATGTTTTGCATTGAAATCCCCCATCAGAATGAAAGGCTGAGGTAGTTGGTCTAAAAGTGATTGCAAATCTTCAACCTCTAATTGTCTTGGATTGCCAGCTCTGTCCACCAATCGAGTTTCTAGGCCAGGTTCTAGACAGAGAGAGCACAGAGTAACCCATTTGTTGATGAAAATCTGTGTTGCACAAGCTTGCAGTATGGAGTCTAATTTGATAACTTTTTGTGGTAGTGACTTGGCCGCAATAATACATGTACCACCATGAGCACATTCACCTACAGGTGGTGGAGATCTGTGAAAAATAAAGTTCTGTCCACAGTTAGGAGAAACATTACCAAGTTTAGTCTCTTGCAAACAAAGGGCAGCTAAATTATGCTCCTTGAAAAGGACCCGGACCTGTTCTCTGTTTGAATGGAAACCGCGTATGTTCCACTTACATAGAGCCATTATTTACTATTAATTTTTTTTTTTTTTTTTACTTTTTGGACTTGGATTGGGCTGGTCTGGAAAGACTTGGTCTTGGTCTTTGTTTCAAAGAGGAACTTGGCAGATCCTCAAGAGACCTGCTATTTCCTCTCTTGGGAACCCTACTATGGTGTGGGGATATATGTGGAGATGATGGAGTACGGGGTCTCTTATTTCTAAGAGGCACCGTCTCTGCAGCGTGCACCTGAGCCTTATGAGGTGCACTGATCAAGGTGTCATTCTGGGACATACCCAGATCAGGCAGCGAGGCTGCCTGTGAGGCTTCTACATTAGAAGCCCGAGAGACCTCCCAGAAGCCCAGAGGAGGCCCATCGGGAGGGGACAAAGGGGCCTTCTTGGATGAAGGCGGAGATGCTGAATGTACTTCGAGCTCAGAAGGGGATAGCTGAAGCTTTGACTTTGAAGTTGGTATTCTAGATAGATCCTTTATATTAGATTTTCCACTTTTTACTACTTCACTATATTGAGGTCTTGGAAACAACAGTCTTTTTGCCTGGCTAATACTTAGATGTTCAGCATGAGCTTTCTCTATGGCTAACACTTCTTTTTTAAATGACTCTCATTCCTTATGCCTTGCATTATGATTTCCCTTACAATTTATACATAATACTGGGGTGTTAGAACATTTCGCCTTCATGCTTTTGTAAGGAGCAGGCAGCACATAACTGGTTCCTGTACATACCTTTGCCGAGTGACATATCCAAAACATATGAACATTGGAGTGGTCTATGCTTAAAAGGTCTAACATGAAATCTCTCCTTGTCAACAATAATACATAATCAGGAACTTGATCATTATTAAAAGTGAAAATAATCATTCTTGATCTTGGGAACCTTGAAAATCTTCCACACTTTGGATCATCACACATTTCCATTCAATTCCTCGTCAGACAGTTCATATAGGTCTTGACTGAAAACCACTCCCTTAGCATAACTAAAAAAAACTATAGTGTGGTTTGACCTCTTTTATCATATTAGTATTTTTCAGTTTAGAGATCATGTGGCCTTGTCTATAAGACTTTGCATGACCAAAGCTGTTCTTTCCAAATCTAGTAATATCTGAGTTGGTCATTGTTCCTACCAATGTTCTTAAATGTTTCCTGAAGTGAAAAAGATTACAAAAGTCTGATTTTGTTGAAACAATCAGCCACCTGGCAGGTAGAGGTGTCCTCACCTTACATTTCCCATCTGAAGTTTCCTGACTGACTCTAGCTGGATAAAAGGAATCTACTTCAATATTCTGGGGCATTTTTTGAATTAATACGCACTTTAATTTTTCCTTATGTGAACACTTGAAAGCATTCACGGCATTCTATGAGTATAAACTCAATCCAAACCTCCAATATGCAAAATCTTCAGTTTTCACAATACTTAATAACTTTAATTTCACCATATCTTCCAAACATTTCCATAAAATGCAACACATTTAAATCTGAGGAGAGAGAAATCAACATAAAAAGGATTCTCTCACCACTACTAGAATTTTCCATAGCCACATTCAGTCGTTGCCATGGGTCGTCTTCTGTACAATTGAATTTTCTATAGGATTGTCCTTGTCCATGCCAGAGGTCGAAGAGGAGGGTAGTGTCAAGAGGTCGCATTGTCCGGGGGAGTTTATCATAGGGTCGTTATTCATTAATCTTCAGTAGAAATTTGAAAAACCTACTGCAAATCAGGCAGATATCCAGGCCCCCCGCACAAACCCCTCTCTCACCAAAGACACTCAGCAGAGACTGACTCCCATATGTCCACTCCCTACCCTACCCCGAAGGGATAGCTCTACCATAACATAGTGGATCAAGTGTAAGCAAAACCCGCTTGATAGGACTGAGGGCATAACTAGTATGCAATCATCCCCATTCATGTTACAATAGAGGGGCACACCGGAAAGAATGCCGAGAGTCCTACCGTAAGGACTATACCTCCCCGGATTCCGCAGGCAAGTCCCCCATAGGTAGTCCGCCCCGATGGATATTGCTATGAAATCATATCAACA
>NC_061099.1:42578225-42679301 GCF_015104395.2 Macrobrachium nipponense | reverse complement strand
AGCACTTACTGATATAATGGGTTTTTATTTTGTTTTTATTTTGTTTTATTTAATGTTTAGAATCTTTTGCGTTACTCCGGGGTTTTTTTTATTTCTGCCTCTCGTATTATCCCTTGCTTCGTTAGAAGTTTGACATTGCTCACTCAATATTAATTAACTCCGGGCCCTACGGAGTCTATTTTTAATCATATACAAGTGAGCTTAGGCGGAGGCAGAGACTTTCTTCCCCCCTCGTAACTTTTCTATGTAATATTCATACGTAGATCTCTATCCGTCGGTCCTACTCCGGCACCCACGGATATTTTGCATATTATACCACCGGAGGTTGTCATTGGTACTCATGTATCCTTTGACTTACAGATGTTGTGCCAGGAGATTGGGTTGCAATGCCTCCTCCAAGACCCGTGCAGCCATATAGTATGCCGTTCTCATGCAGGATGTGCAGTGAAAGTGGAGGATTTTATCGTTTGGCATCATGAAGCTTGCCAAACCTGCTACTTGCTAGTAGGAGATGCCTCACTAGTAGTAAGTTTCTTAGCACTTTCTTCATTCATTCATCACCTGGAATACTTGTTATTATATTATACCTTTCACATATGAGACACATTCATATAATCTCAACACAACAGACATTCCTCCCCTATCCTCTCCCTAACTCTAGACCCTTTTTTACAGGTTCTGATGAAGAAAAGAAGAAAGCTTTGTCGACTCTCAAGCTTGGGTAGGGGGTTTTGGCCGAAATTCGAAGGGCCGCCCCTACATTCTTACCCACCAGGATATGGCGGACCTAGTATTCCCAGGAGCCAAGAAAGGATCAGTGGTGGACCCGATAGCTGCCGCCCCTTTTGCTGGCCGACCTTCAAGTCATGATCTCCCTTCAGGAGGGGGATTTCCAGAGGACGTTGCAGAAGACGTTGCGGCAATGAACCTCGACGTCGGAACCCATGGCTATTGACTCCATGGTACAGGTAAGGGTGTAGTAGGGGCAGCTTCTGTGGGTTCTCAGGGCCCTTTCCTGAATTCCCTTTCTCCATCACCTTCTACTGATCCTTCTACTTCCACTTCTTTCCGGGGCTTCACTGAAGAGCAGCGGTCTGTCCGTCCTAAGGCTACTTCAGTGATCCTCAAGGCTAAGATGACCGAGGAGAAACTTAAAAAGTCTCTCCCCAAGAAATCGGTCATCCTGACAGACACTGTAACTCCGGCTCAGCACCCCGGATCAGTTAGGTCAAGGGAGGCCTCTTCCTCTCCTGCGTCGAGGTCCCCCAAACATAGATCACGTAAGGATCGGGCTCAAGTCCCTCTTTTTTGATCCCGAATCCTTTTCGGCTAATATTCTGGACAGGTGGGAGTGATCGTAGGGGCCTTGGTTGACAACAAGGTCGGCTCAGTGCTCTCCCAGCTCTCCAGTTCTGTTACGTCTTCCGGCCAGTCAATCCAATCGCTGGCGGAACGGCTGGCCGCTCAGGAGAATGCCATCGCCGGGATTCAAACCTCGATCGCAGCAGGTTCCCCTCTATCTGTGCCACCTTCTCCTCTTCCAATGCCAGATTCCAGCCAACTGCCGGAATTCAAGGCGGCCAACCCTTGGAGGATCGCTTCGTATGCCCCGTTTGTCAACGGAATGTTGACAATCGAAGGCATAGGAACTCGAAGGCGTGAGGACTTTGAGTTCCACCAGAGACCTTCAACCACCATTCATTGGCTACGTCCGACTAACGGAAGCAGCGATGATGAGAGGAGGACAAGGTTCCCAAGGAAACAGTGATCCTTCCGAGGGAACAAGCACAGCAGACTCTAATGAGAAGTCTGGAGGAATGGGGGTGTGAAAACACCCGCATCACAGCCTTTAGGAGTCCTTTCACCATTTTTACTCCGGTGGAAGGGACTCCGCTACCACTGACCCTTAAGGTAGTGGAAGCAACCTTTCAGGCCGCCCAGAAAGGAGCGAGCCCCTGCCTCAACTACGAGAGACGGAACCCACCTCTCTCTAGTCCCAGGCTCCGAGACGTACTTCGAGGGGGCAGTTCTACTTTCTCAGTAGGAAAACTAAAGGCGGACTGTGCCACCTCTCTCTTTAGTGAGAGACTCCCCCAGGTTGTCGGACTCTCTCATCCAGATGGAGTACACGCCCGGACTAGGCTCGCGAGATTCCCTTTTCCTCCATGACTGTGGCGGAGATGACGGCTCTTGTATACCAACAAGAGCCGTTATTTAAAGTTTTGGCTAAAGGTCTGCTGCCAACCATGCAGTGTGACCTTTACGACTTCCTCATAGCCAGGAGAAATTGTAGGAAGCACGTTCTGGCGGAAGCTACTATCCGCCATGAACCTAATAAACTGATTGCTTCCTCAATTTGGGGGAACGGACCTCTTTCCAGCACCAGTAGTAGCAGAAGTCCTTCATGAGGCTTCTAAGGTTAACCAGTGCCTCAAAGTCAGGTGGGGACTGGTAGCAAAGCGGAGGCAGGAATCTTCTGGTCCTAACCCAAGGAACAAGAAGAAACCAAGGAAGTTCTCTCCCTTCCAGCCTTCTCAGCAAACGTTGGTTTCAGGCAGTCCCAGCACCACAAGGGCAACCATCGTCGAAGGGTCAACAACAATACCTTGTTCTGACCCCTCAGTCCCAGCAATCTCAACCCTCTACTTCCTTTGCTGTCTCGCCAGCCTACAATTCCAACTATGAAAGCCAGAACTTTCAGGCTTTCAATAGGTTTGCGAGAGGCAGCAGAGCAAGAGGTTGCCTCTCGATTCAGAGGATCCGGCAGGGCTGCTAATCAGAGGAAGAGGTTTCCGAGGAGCAAGAGGTGGCCGCCCCTCGGCAAACCAGCAGTGAGAGTCCAAGGTAGGAGGGAGGCTGTACCTCTTCCGCCAGCGGTGGGGGTTCAGCCCTTGGGCTCAAAGTATAGTAACAAAAAGGACTAGGTTGGAGTTGGCTAGAGGGCCCTCCTCCAACCAACAGATTCTATCAAGCACCAACAACGGAATTGGTAGAGTATACCGAAAGACCTCCTTCTCAAAGGAGTAGTCTCAAGAGTCAACAATTTAAAATTTCAAGGACGCTTGTTCAGCGTGCCAAAGAAGACTTGGTAAACCGAAGAATCATCTTAGATTGTCCCATCTGAACTTATTCATTCATTGCGACAAGTTCAGGATGCTGACCGTTTCGCAGGTACGGACCTTACTTCCCCGTGGGGCCGTCACAACCTCCATAGATCTTACAGATGCCTACTATCATGTTTCCCATAGCCAGACCACTTCCGTCCATTCCTAGGCTTCAAACTAGCAACAGATCCTACTCCTTCAAGGTAATGCATTCGGGCTCAACATAGCCCCAGGATCTTCACCAAATTGGCGGAAGCAGTAGTGCAAGAGCTAAGGAAACAGGGAATAATGTTAGTGGCTTATCTGGACGATTGGCTTCTTAAATTTGGGCAAAGACCCCAAACCCCGAATGCAAAGAAGCAACGGTCAGAGTGATCAAATTCCTAGAACATTTAGGTTTTCAAATAACAAAACCAAGTCCAGACTAACACCGAATCTCGATTCCAGTGGTTAGGCCTTCAGTGGGACTTACAATCGCGCACACTATCAATTCCGTCGTTGAAAAGGAAAGAAATTGCAAGAGCTACAAAACAATTTCTCAAACAACAACAAACATCCAGGAGGTGCCAGGAGAGGATCCTGGCCTCACTCCAGTTTGCATCAGTCACAGACGTTTCTGCTCAGAGCCAAACTCAAAAGATGTAAACAGAGTTATGGCGCTTAAGAGCGAATTGCAGATCACGGGACAAACTAGCCTCTATCCCAGCGATCTTACGGAAACGTCTCCGTCCCTGGACGGAGACAAAGAATCTTTCAAAAGCAATTCCTCTACAGTTTCCCCCTCCATCATTAGTGATCCACACAGACGCCTCACTAACAGGGTGGGGAGGATACTCCCAGTACGAAAAAGTTCAAGGAACTTGGTCGTTAACATTCCGCCAGCTACATGTCAACGTACTGGAGGCCATGGCAGTATTCCTCACACTGAAACGGCTCCGTCCGCCCAAGAACTCACATTTCAAATTAGTTCTGGACAGTGCAGTAGTAGTACACTTGCATCAACAGGGGCGGGGATCCAAGTCAAGCCACTTGAACCATGTCATGATAGCCATCTTTTCTCTGGCAAACAAAAACAAATGGCACCTGTCAGCCACTCACCTGGCAAGGAGTCAAGAACGTAGTAGCAGACGCTCTATCGTGCTCCGCCCCGTTGGAATCGGAGTGGACACTGGACAGGAGTTCATTCAATTGGATCAGTCTACAAGTCCCCGGACTCCAAGTAGACCTCTTCGCCACGGAGTCAAACCACAAACTCCCTTGTTACGTGGCACCCAACCTCGATCCTCTAGCATACGCTACGGATGCAATGATCCTCGATTGGAATGAATGGAAGAATATTTACCTCTTCCCTCCGGTGAACCTTCTCATGAAAGTTTTAGACAAACTCAGAACATTCAAAGGCCAAGTAGCTCTAGTAGCTCCCAACTGGCCCTAGAGCAATTGGTTCCCTCTACTCCTAGAGTTGAGACTCCGACCACTACGGATTCCCAACCCCAAACTAACCCAGTTAGTGCAAACTCAGACTGTGTCCGCTTCCTCAAGAATTCAGAAAACCCTAACTTTATGGATTTTCTGAAATTCGCAGCCATGAGGAATGCAGAAATTGATCCCCAGAATATCTCATTCTTGGAATCAGATAAAAGAGAATCTACTCTCCGGCAATATGATTCATCTGTCAAGAAACTAGCAGTTCCTTAAGTTGTCAAATTCTCAAGTCATGACAACGAACCTAGCCATAACTTTCTTCAGATCATTGTTTGAGAAAGGCTTAGCAGCAAGCACTATCACTACGACCAAATCAGCTCTTAAAAAGATCTTCCAATTTGGTTTTAGCATAGACCTTACGGATTCGTACTTTACGTCCATACCAAAAGCTTGTGCTAGATTAAGACCATCAATGAGACCTAAATCAGTCTCTTGGTTCCTAAATGATGTACTCAAACTGGCCTCGGACATTAACAATGACTCTTGCAATTATATATCCCTCCTGAGGAAAACCCTATTCTTATTAAGTTTAGCCTCCGGAGCTAGAATATCAGAACTGTCGGCTTTATCAAGGGAACCAGGCCACATTGAGTTCCTCCCCTCAGGGGAAGTCCTCTTATCCCCAGATCGCCATTTTCTAGCCAAAAATGAAGACCCACAGGACAGATGGTCCTTGTGGAAAATCCTACCACTACCTCAAGACATTTCCCTTTGTCCTGTCAACTCATTAAGAGCCTACCTAAGCAGAACAACTCTGAAATCTTCAGGCCCATTGTTCATTAGGAAGGAAGGTGGTACATTATCCCTAAAAGGGATCAGGCAACAAATTTTATACTTCATTAAACAGGCCAATCCAGAGTCCTTTCCTCGGGCCCACGATGTTAGGGCGGTGCCCACATCTATTAATTATTTCCAACACATGAATTTTGACGATCTTAAGAAGTATACAGGCTGGAAATCTCCGACAGTTTTCAAACGGCACTACCTAAAACCCTTAGAAGCCCTCAAATTTCCAGCAGTGGCAGCTGGAAACACAGTTTCTCCTGATTCTTAATTTTTACTATAACTTCTTGTAGCCTTCCCTTCTACCTGCCCCATTGCCTCCATGTATTGGGTTACCTTGAGTTTGCTTTTGTTCATCATTCAAATTGGATTCAGTTCCATTCTTTTGTATATATCAACTTATCCTGTCTTTGCCTAACCTTTATTGTTATTGTTTGTTGTTAGGCTAACTAATTTTAAGTTATAACCCGTGTTTTAGGGCTTATACTTCCCTTAGGGTAAGACTGTAATTTTAGTTGATTATTATACTATTAACCTTACAAGTGTTTAACTTTACCTTCTTAATTTATCTGTACTGTTCCTCAAGCTTGGTGTTTAGCATTCTCTGGTACTATTTCACAGGCCGACACAGGTCAAGCCCAGAAAAGGGATTTTGACGAAGGAAAAATCTATTTCTGGGCAACGACCTGTGTCGCCCTGTGAAACCCCACCCTGTAGTTAGATTATCCTCACCCAGCTTACCCCAAGCTTGGAGGCTATCTTCAGGAATGACGTCTCAGGCGTCGGAGGCGCTCACGGTAGTAGTAGAACGGGAGCTGTAGCACGGCTCCTCCGTAGTTCGGGGTTTTGTCGAAGGAAGAAGCTAAATGGCAAGGACCTCTGGTAGTGATTCCACTCGCTCCTTACTATACCGACACTTGTATAAGAAGTGAGCGAGCCATTTATCTTGGCATTATATTGTTTCTTTTTTCTCTAGGATGAATAGCAATATTTATTCCTCAGAAATAGTATCAAAGGAACCATTTCACAGGGCGATACAGGTCGTTGCCCAGAAATAGATATTCTTCGTCGTCCCTTAAAATACCCTTATATATATATATATATTTATATATAATATATATAGTAATATATATATATAATAATAATAATATATATATAGATATATATATATATATATATATATATATATATATATATAATATATATATATATATATATATTATGTTATACGATCACAAGTAACAGTGAAGATTGTATATCAAGAGCCAGCAGGAAAAATGAAAAACAGCAGTACCTAGCGCTTTCATGTATTCGTTGACACCTGATGAGGTGTGTCAAGAATACACGAAAGCGCTAGGTACTGCTGTTTTTCATTTTTTCCTGCTGGCTCTTGATATATATATATATATATATATATAATATTATATATAATATATATATATATATATATATATATATATATATATATGTATATTATGTATATATATACGTATATATATTGTATTTTTATAATGCATTTTGTTAAAAAATATGTAAAAAAATATAAAATCATCTTCGTTAGAGTGATGAATGTTAATGATGAAAATTACATTTATTTTCATCATGACATTTGTCAGCTCCATTTAATATGAATGGGATGCAATTTATAGCTGCTCTAATTTTCTTTAGCTATCCATGAAATGAAAGTCAAGTTTACACAAATACGTACCCGTTTAAAGGCCGTTTTCGTTACCACCAGTCAGAACCAGACGGAATTCATATGCGGATCCAGTGGCAACACTGCGTCTGGTCAAGTCAGTGTCGGTTTTGGCAGCAGTTGTCCTTTGGTGTTTCGTTGTTTGGGTGGTAATTGATAGATTTTGGGATTGTGAAGTTGTTGTGCGTGTGTCTGTCTGGGTGTGGTGAGGTTAAGAAGGTTGGTAGTGCATTTTCGGTGTCTGTTAGTGGTGGTTGGGGCAGTGTTGGTTTTGGCGGGTTGTTGTGCTTCTGTGAGTTGTGTGGTTGTCATGTTCTTCCAGGGGGTTGGTGTTCGTTTGCAGTGATTTGTTGGGTTATTGAGTTTTTGTGGGGTTGTGGGTCTCGGGGGGGGGGGGGGGGGGTTGTGCTTGGTTGTCGGCGGTGGTTATGTCGGCTAGCCTATAGCCTACTATATCTAGTGGACAGCACAGCCTAGCCTGAGTAGCAGAAGCCAGAGGTGAGTACCTGTTTGTGGTTTTTTGTTCTGTATGTAGGTATGGGTCAATTGTCCTGCTGTGTTTTGTAGTGTTAAGTGGAAAGTGTGATTGAGGGTGGGTTTGATAGCCAGACAGGGTAAGTTTATGTGGGGAGGTTACTTGTTTTTTGTGATCCCGCCGCACCTGCCGCTGCGATAATGCGGAATGACTTCTTCAGACATCTGAGTTTGTCTTCTAAATATATCTCATATTCATAGGTGTGCAATTGTTTATTTTTGTACATTCAACTTCCCTGTCAGATATATACTTAGCTATAGACTCCGTCGTCCCCGACAGAAATTCGAATTTCGCGGCACACGCTACAGGTAGGTCAGGTGATCTACCACCCTGCCGCTGGGTGGCAGGAATAGGAACCATTCCCTTTTTCTAATCAGATTTTCTCTGTCGCCGGTTCTGGCAACATCGTTGTTGGTTCCTCCTGACTGGACTTTCATTTTTCATCGCCGTTGATCTTCTGGACTGTCTTATTTGGTGACGTATTGGATCTTTGGTTTGGCATACGCGTTTGTGGACTGTTTTTTGGATTTTGCTTCAGATTTTTCTCAGGATGTCTGACTCTGACTATGCAATTAGAGTATGTGTGAATGAGGGTTGTAGCGTGAGACTACCGAAGGCTTTGGTAGATCCTCACACTGTATGCAAGCGGTGTAGGGGGAATGAATGTTCTGTTTCTAACACATGCAATGAATGTGTGAACATGAGTGAGGAGGAATGGAAGACTCTAACTTCCTACTTAAGGAAGTTAAAAAAGGATAGGGCTAGAAAAGCTTCCTCCAGAAGCTTGAGTAGGTCTCGCTCTAACGAGCCAGCTAATTTAGTAGCACCTAATCCTCAAGTAGTTGTTGCTTCCTCCCATACAGTCTCAGCACCTTCTCCCTTCACAGAAACTGCAAATTCTTCCATGGAAATTGCAGATTTGAAGGCTGCCCTCAAAAGGATGGTGCTTAAAATGCTAGCTCTCGAAGGTAAGCAAAGTGCAGTGGAAAGTGATTTTAGTGTACCCAGTGCAGTGGAGGGGGCGTCTGATCGGCTCTGCAACGCTCCCAGGCCTAGACCTCTTCCAAGCTCCCAGGCCCAGAGGAGAAGGAATGTCGAAAGCCTTACGGAGGTTATGGAGAATCCCCACTGATCAGGCGTCGCTTTGGCAGGATCTTTGGCATCCCAGACTGCCAAGGATCGCCATTGCAAAGGCATCCTCAAAGAGTGCTTCTCCTCGTCCGATTCTTCATCTCACAGACGAGGGTGGAGTTCGGACGATCTATCGCGTCCTCTGAAGAGGAGTTGGAAAGCTCCCACATTAGACTCGAGCCCTGAACGCTTTCCAGAAGATTCGCCTAAGGATAGGAAGAGAGCTAAGAGAGCCCTGGTTTCGCCTACTTTCTGCTCGGAGTCACCTTCGTCCTCCAGACCTCCTTCCCCTCCTTCTGACAAGAAGGAAGATTCGACTTCTAGAATTCTCCTAAATATGAAGGAGCAAATCGCGTCCTCGGTGGGAATACTCACAAAGGACTCTCCTCGGAGGAAGGACTCTTTTCTTCCTGTTAAAAGATCATCTCGTCCCCTGGACATTCCATGCTACAAGAGCCTCTCCTCTACTCCTCGTCTGAGGCGTGAGGCGCCAGCTACAAGAGAATCTTCTGACATTCTCCTGTCTCCTGTCAGGCTCCTGTCAGTGAATTCAGGATCCTCGGACAGGCGCCAGCCACGCTCCAAGCTCGAGACGCCTTCTTCAAAGAGCGAAGCGCCAGCCAGGCGCGAGGTGCCAACCAGGCGCGAATCCCCGAGCAGGCGCGAGTCTCCTGACAGACTCGAGCATGCATCTAAGCGCGTGGCGCCAGGATCTCCCGCATCGCCTTACGAGAGAGAGGTCAACTGCGAGGCTCCTCTTATTAGCTTTTCGCAGGGTCAGCCTTCTCCTGGCAAAGGCACAAGATGTCGCACAGGCGGCCGTCGCCTTTGTCAGGATGGTTCTGATACTGCGAGAAGCCCTTCTCCAATTGGACAGAGGACTGCTGTAACAGGCAGCTCCTCTCAACGTAGGCGCTCTCCTTCGGTTGATCGCTTTTCTCCCATCAGAACGAGACAGGAGCTTGAGGAGATTTCGGACGAAGAATCACCGGCGGGGGCCGGGTCTCTCTGACTACAAAACCTTAGCGGCTCTGTTGCTGCAAGAGTTTGGAGACTCCCTCAGTCCTGCCGCCCCTCCGTCTCCTCGTTCTTTGTTTTCGAGTACGAAGACCTCTAACTCCTCCTCCTTCCTGAAGATGCACCCTACCATTTCCATGAAGAAAGCTCTACAGTCTGTTGGATCTTGGCTCCGCTCCAAGGAGGAAGCTGGAAAGACTGTCTTTGCCTGCCCCCCTCCAGGCTTTCTGGGAGGAGAGGCATTTGGTATGAGACAGGGGAAGCCATGGGACTGGCTCTCCCTGCGTCGGCGGAGGCAGATTTCTCCACGCTTGTGGACTCAGCGAGGAGACACGCCCTGTCTACAGCCAGAACCACATGGGGAATGTCTGAGATGGACCATCTCCTCAAGGGATTATTCCATGTGCTGGAAGTTTTTAACTTTCTGGACTGGTCCCTTGGGGCGTTGGCCAAGAAGACTCAAGACCCGGACTTCCTGAGCCCCGAAGTCCTGCATAGCATTTTAGCATGCATGGACAAGGCTGTCCAAGATGGATCTGGTGAAGTGGCCTCACTTTTTGGAGCAGGGATCCTCAAGAAGAGGGCTGTTTTCAGCTCTTTTCTTACAAAAGCTGTCTCTCCGGTTCAGAGGTCGTCCCTGCTTTACGCCCCTCTGTCGAACCAGCTTTTCCCTTCTCAGTTAGTGAGAGACATTTCTCACTCACTCATTGAGAAGGCGACTCAGGATCTTCTGGTTCAATCCGCGAAGAAGACGAAACCGACTGTTCCTGTAGTGAAGAAGGAGTCCCGTAATCCACAGCCGCCCTTTCGAGGAGGTTCCTCTTCTCGATCCTCCTTTAGAAGGAAAGGAACTGAGAAGAGACGAAGGTCATCCTTCAGACCGATTAAGAAGACTAAGTGACGCGTCAGTCCTCCAAACACCAGTAGGTGCCAGGCTTCGGAAGTTCGCAGAAGCTTGGGCTGTGAGAGAAGCAGACTCCTGGTCCCTCTCTATCGTAAGGAAGGGATATCTCATCCACTTCAGAGACAGACCTCCCTTGACTTCTACCCCAAGGGAACTGTCTGCGAAGTACAAAGAACCTGCCCTGAGAAGAACTCTCCTGCATCTTGTAGACCAGATGTTAGAAAAGGAGGCCATTGAATTAGTACAGGATCCCCACTCCCAAGGCTTCTACAATCGCCTGTTCCTCGTCCCGAAAGCCTCGGGGGGGTGGAGACCTGTACTAGACGTGAGCGAATTGAACCGGTTCGTAGAGAAGAAAAAATTCTCTATGGAAACAACCGCCTCAGTTCTTGCGGCTCTGCATCCTGGAGATTGGATGGTCACCCTGGACCTGCAAGATGCGTATTTTCACTTCCCCCTGCATCCTGCGTCAAGGAAATATCTTTGGTTCATTATCCTGGGCAGGATCTTTCAGTTCAGGGCTTTGTGCTTCGGCCTGTCTACGGCCCCTCAAGTTTTCACGGGCCTTATGAGGAACGTAGCACGTTGGCTACATCTGAAGGGGGTGAGCATATCACTTTACTTGGACGACTGGCTCATCAGAGCCAAATCGGAACATCAGTGTTTGGAGGACCTGACAACAACCTTAGACCTGGTATGGTCGCTTGGACTGCTTGTGAACCTTGAGAAGTCACAGATGATCCCCAGCCAGAACCTTGTCTGTCTGGGGATTCAGATGGATTCTCGGGGTTTTCGAGTTTTTCCGTCGCAAGAAGAATTGTTCAAGGCTTGGAAAAAGTCAACCTTCTTAGGGAAAGAATGGAGCTCAGCGAGGGAATGGCTCAGCCTTCTGGGTACCCTTTCCTCGCTGGAGCAGTTCTTTTCCCTGGGGAGGCTCAACCTCAGACCCCTGCAGTTCTACCTGCAGAGGATATGGGATCGGAAGACAGGAGAACTGTCGGACTCCTTTCCAATTCACCCAGAGATCAAGACCCACTTGACGTGGTGGTTAGCTCCTTTCAAGAGGAACGAAGGATTGTCCCTTTCAATTCGGAGCCCGAGCCTAGTGTTGTTCTCCGACGCCTCGGAGTCAGGATGGGGAGCATCACTGGGAACGAAAGAAGTGTCAGGCACCTGGACAGGGGAACAGGTGTCCTGGCACATCAACGCGAAGGAGCTTCTGGCTATACAGCTAGCCCTAAAGTCCTTCGAATCAGAGGTCAGAGGCGTGGTAGTCCAAGTAAACTCAGACAACACCACGGCTCTGGCTTACATTCGAAAGCAGGGAGGGACTCACTCTTTCTCCCTCTACGAGTTGGCAAGAGCTCTTTTGATTTGGGCGGAGGAACGAGGCATCACCCTCCTTACAAGATTCGTGCAAGGAGTAAAGAACGTAAGCGGACCGACTGAGCAGGAAGAACCAGGTCCTTCTAACAGAGTGGACCCTCCACTCCGAAGTTTGCCAAAAGCTCTGGTCCCTGTGGGGGAAACCACAAACAGACCTGTTCGCCACGTTCCTCTCCAGAAGGATGGACAACTTCTGCTCTTCAGTCGAGGATCCCAGAGCCATAGGGGTCGATGCCCTTCTCCTAGACTGGTCGGGCATAGACGCGTACGCCTTTCCCCCATTCAAGCTTCTGGGGGAAGTATTAAGAAAGTTTGTGGCCTCGAAAGGAACGAGAATGACCCTCATCGCCCCCTTTTGGCCCGCTCGAGATTGGTTCACAGAGGTACTGGAATGGACGGTGGACTTCCCCAGATCTCTTCCCGAAAGGACAGATCTGCTCAGACAACCCCACTTCGAGAGGTTTCACAAAAACCTCCCCACTCTCTCCCTGACTGCCTTTCAACTATCGAAAGACTCGTCAGAGCAATAGGCTTTTCGCGAAAGGCTGCCAGCGCAATCGCCAGAGCCTGCAGGTCTTCAACCTTGTGGGTTTATCAGTCGAAGTGGGAAGTCTTCCGTAGATGGTGTAGGTTGAAGAAGCTGTCCTCCTCCAATACCTCTGTGACCGACATTGCTGATTTTCTTCTCTTCCTAAGAAAAGAATCGCATTTGGCTGTTTCCACCATCAAAGGATACAGGAGCATGTTCTCCGCTGTATTTAGGAATAGGGACCTGAAGATAGCGGAGGACAAAGATCTTCATGATCTTATACGGTCCTTCGAGACTACTAAGACTAGATCCTCTCGCCCTCCTAGTTGGAATCTCAATGTGGTCCTCAAGTTCCTTACTTCGGACAAGTTCGAACCTCCTCATCAAGCCTCGTTTAGAGATCTCATGAGGAAATGCATTTTTCTCTTGGCCCTTGCAACTGCCAAGAGGATTAGTGAACTCCACGCATTAGATTCTCGTGTAGGATTTAGAGGAGACTCGGCAATATGTTCTTTCCAACCTTTGTTTCTGGCAAAGAACGAGAACCCATCTAAGCCCTGGCCCAGAGGCTTTGAAGTCAAGGGACTTTCTCCTCTGGTGGGGAAAGAGATAGAAAGGTCTCTTTGTCCAGTCAGGACACTGAAGTTTTATCTTCAGAAGAAGAATCAGCTTGAGGGTTGCCGACAGAGTCTCTGGTGTGCGGTGAGGGACCCGAAAAGACCCATGTCAAAGAATGCCCTGGCCTTCTTTGTGAGAAGTGTGATCTCGGAAGCACACGATAAGTGCCAAGATGACTCCTTTAAGCAGCTAAGAGTTAAAGCGCATGAGGTACGAGCCGTTGCGACTTCTCTATCTTTCAATAAGAATATGTCGATGAAAGATATTTTAGCTGCTACATTTTGGAGATGCAACTCTGTTTTTGCTTCCCATTACTTGAAGGATGTCAGAGTAACCTACGAGAGATGCTTCTCTCTTGGTCCGTATGTATCGGCAGATACGGTGCTGGGACAGGGAGCTGATACTGATCCTTAATTAGTTTAGTTTGTTTTTAATGGTGTGGTGTCAAGATTTTTGGGGTTGTTTGAAAGGATGTTGGGGATAACTCCTTTCAATCTCAGTACTAACCCGGGTGTTAGGATCAGGTGATCGGGATCGGTGTTTTGCTCCTTGATTATGCCATTAGGCAAGGTGTGTTGTCATGTAAGTGGATTAGCACCCATTGACAAATACCATCAGGCTCTGTTAAGTAAGCGGACAAGACCCCATTGACAGACCTACAAGAACTCTTAGCCATAGGTCACTACCTCGCTGAGGCTCTTGAGGCGAAGCAGACTCCTAGGCAGTAGCTGTGAAGTCTTCTGCCTAAACAGGTAGGAACCAAGGTTTTTTATGAATTACCTACAACGTATGTTGTTTTTCCTGTCTATTTCAGTAGTTAGCTGTCTCTTACCCACCACCAAGGGTGCCAATCAGCTAAGTATATATCTGACAGGGAAGTTGAATGTACAAAAATGATATTGTTATGATACAATAAAGTTTTGTACATACTTACCTGGAAGATATATACAATTAAATGGCCCACCCAGCCTCCCCTCAGGAGACAGGGGGAAGAGAAAATCTGATTAGAAAACGGGAATGGTTCCTATTCCTGCCACCTAGCGGCAGATTAGAAAACGGGAATGGTTCCTATTCCTGCCACCCAGCGGCAGGGCGGTAGATCACCTGACCTACCTGTAGTGTGTGCAGCGAAATTCGAATTTCTGTTGGGGACGACGAAGTCTATAGCTAAGTATATATCTGCCAGGTAAGTATGTACAAAACTTTATTGTATCATAACAATATCATTGTTCACCCCGAATTGTAGATGTATAACAGAAGACATCACCTGTTCCCCGCCCTGCCAGCTCTACTTCCAAGCACAGTGGTACCTCGACATACGAAAGGCTCAACTTACGAAAAACTCGAGATACGAAAGCAAATACAAAAAATTTTACAGCTCTACATACGAAAATTGCTCAAGTTACGAAAGGTTGTTGCTGTAAAGTCCCAAGATTCGCCCGGACCACCGAGAACAATTTTAAAACTCCCGCGCCGCCAACTGAGTAAACTCTCCACCATCCTCCCGCTCTCCCATTGGTTCCTGATGCTAGTCACCCCATAAGATCCTGCTCTCCTATTGGTCAGCATCTACCTCTTGTGCTTTAAGTATTCTGTTGGTAAAAGGATGCTGTAAATTGAAAAACTTATTCATGCAATACATTTAATAAAAAAAAAAAATATTAGGTAAAGATAGAATAAAGAATAGAAATGAATGGTTATTATACTGTTTGGTAGTTTCAGTAGTTGAAGAGAGATAATGAAAATTTATGGCTTACTGTGTACTAGGAAAAGTGATTGCTTGGCGATCGTTCGATACTCGTAAGTGCTGGATGTAAACAGAAGTTTGGAAGCTTTTTTTATTTGTTTGTTTATTATAGTTAATGGTTACTTAATAATTATTTGAAATGAGTACATGCAATACATTTAATAAAAAAAATTGTGAATTAGATATCATAAAATATAAAATAAATCAGACTGCTATCATCGAAGCCAAGAAATACGTATTTTATAGAATTTTTCTTCTGTTTTAAGATTACGTTACGCATATGTTTCATTATAGCTGTCAGTAACTCGGTATCTCCATTAGGTAAAGATAGAATAAAGAATAGAAATGAATGGTTATTATACTGTTTGGTAGTTTCATTAGTTGAAGAGAGATACTAATGAAAATTTATGGCTTACTGTGTCCTAGGAAAAGTGATTGCTTGGCGTTCGTTCGGTACTCGTAAGAGCTGAATGTAAACAATCAATTGGAAGGTTTTTTTTGTTTGTTTGTTTGTGTATTATAGTTAATGATTAATTAATATTTATTTGAAATGAGTACATACTGATTATTTATACATTTTATTGGCATATTCTAAGCTTTTAGCTTCTTAGGTTTAGATGTCAGAATCATAGACTAGGCTACAGTAGCAACCGCTAACATAGGCTAGGCTTATTGCTAAGGGACATATGGTAAAGTCCTTATATATGCAGTAAAAATGGGGTTGAACATTAAATGCAGTTGAATATTACTCAAGTATGTACAGTATTTTGCCTTTTTGGAGTCATATTTCTTCCGTCGGATCGGCGTCGTAACCCTAAAACATGTGTTGTAGGCCTGGAAATATAATTTACTGGGGTGATTTTGAAGGGCTTGTAACGGATTAGCCATTTTACATGTAAAATGTGGTCCAAGATACGAAAACCTCATGATACGAAGGGCGCATCTGAATGGATTAATTTCGTATCTTGAGGTACTACTGTATATAGATGTCCTCCCTGGATAACCTGGGAAGAAGATGATGTTTCAGCCCATGAGAAGCGGTTCTTCAGGCAGTACATCCCTGTGTTTTCTTTACTGAAAAGCGCTCCGCTTTCATTGCAACTCTGACTTCTCACTGAACAGCAATGAAGTAGCGGTTTAGCGTTTTCAGTCCTTTGTAATCACAGGGATTAAATGTTCTTCTCGGGTTGGTGTCATCGGTGGGACTTTTTTAAGTTCAGAATCCTGAGAGTTACTTCTCTTGATTCAGCTGTGAAGATGTAGGTCTGCATTCACCTACCGCCTTCGTCTTCAACGGCACATAGTGTTATTTATCCTTAGCTGAGATTCAACTACTATGAGAACTTCTGTCTTGCCATCAGTAACCTCGGTCTCTAGAAGGAAATTGACTTTTGCCTGTTGGGCACATGCCTTGAGAGAATCATCATCTCGCCTTCCGGCATCGGTGGCAACAGATAGACGATTTGTATGGTCTCTCGGCATAACCCTTCAAAAGGCGAGGGTCACGTGACTACGCCTTGAATGCTTGGACAGCTCGCCTCACACAACTGAACGCAGTCAGTCGGCAGCTGTCGAAGCGTCCAAGAACGTCACGAGCTACTCTGTGGATTTAGTTTGGTTGTTCCAGATCAATCATTACTCCGTCCTACTAGCTTGTTCCAGTACCCATAACCATCGACACCCACCATGGAGTGTCGGTGCCCTATCCACCGCGGAGACAAGAGACTTCGCTGCAGTAGGGTACGAGACCGCGAGACACTTCGCTGCAGTGGGATATGAGACCGCGAGACACTTCGCTGCAGACGGATAGACCAGTATGGGTACTGGACATCACTCCGAAGAGTATGTCGGATAGGAAGATGGATAGGTCATTGCGACCATATCCTTCTTTCCCTCCGGGACTGCCCACAGGTCCTTGGAACCTCATTTCCCTGGACCAGTGGTGGATGCTTGCAAGATGTGTTTGCTTACCCAGCTCCTCGACATGACAAGTTGCATCTTGTCCATGGTGTGCAGTTGTAGAGGTAAGAAGGATGCGAGAGTGACTGGCTCTCCCCCTTCCCCGCCTCGTCCATTCCTCGTCCTTCGGGTTGAGGATAGGACTCCGGCTCACACTGGCTGGCCGGACGATTGATGCGGTAAGCCTGTACATAAGCATCCTTTTTATGTTTCTTATCAGAATCATAGAAGCAGTCCCGCTCCTTCCTCTTGCAAGGGGAGGAAGGAGACTGGCAATAATGCAAACTCTTCCCCGAACTTTGCATTAATGTCTCTGACGCCAATATTCTTCACAGCCCTTTTTTGGATGAGTTACGATCCCTCACTCATTTCGAAAAGGCCCATAAGTCTGACTCTTGATCTCGCAGCTCCTATACTCCGATCAAGTTGTCAGAGGCAGCAGGGCACTCCTCGCTCTTACGACCAGGAGGAATAGCCTAGGTGCGCAGAACTCCAGTCAGTTCTAGAGGCTCACTCAGATTCCTCCCACCAATCAGTGAGTCTTCGTATTGTTAAAGGGCCGAAAGGTTTGTATTACATATCGGAACAAATAACAATTTGTCAAAAATTGTATTTTTCCTAACTATACAAACCTGAGGTCCTTTAACAAATATGCCCACCTCATGCCACCCCTCAATCTGAACCTGGGCCGAAAGGCAAAGTGGAGTCTTTACATCCGGGCAGGCTAGCCTGCTCCACGGTAGTTACTGCCTAACCACCTTGTTCAAGATTCAACTGCCGTAATTCCAGCTACACCGTAAGTTAATTCCTATTGTTAAAGGTCCTCAGGTTTGTATAGTTAAGATAAATACAATTTTCGACAAATTTTTATTTTTCTTCTCGGCTGTGCCGGACCCATGGGCAGCTGCAGAGGACGCTCTTCAACACCCATTGGACAACCTCTTCATTTACGCCTTTCCCCCGTTCTGTCTGATTCGCAAGGTGATCAGCCGAGTGCTGGTCACCACGAATCTCCGGATGATCCTGGTGGCTCCCAGAGGCCATTTGGTATCCGGACCTGCTGGCTCTTCTTGCGGAGGCACCGAGAGAGATTCCCCCTTGGCACAACCTTCTCTTCCAGCCACGCGTGGAACGGTACCACCAGTCAGTCCAGTCCCTTCGTCTTCACGGCTGGCTGTTATCCACCATCTCTTGCGAGCGAGAGGCTTTTCTCGCCGAGCAGCAACAGAGATGGCTGGGTACATCAGACAGTCCTCTGCAGCTGTGTACCAGGGAAAGTGGGCTGTCTTCTATGGTTGGTGTCGTAGACGGGGTCTATCTCCTCTCAGAGCCACTCTTCAGCAGGTAGTGGATTTCCTCGTTTTTCTTCGCCAAGAGAAGCTCCTCTCCGTCCCCACAGTCAAAGGATACAGAGCCGCCCTGGCCCTAGTCCTGAAACTGAGGGGAGTGGATATCTCGAACTCATTCGAGATCTCCCTGCTAATGAGGAGCTTCGAGAGGTCTTACCCACCCAGGGAACTCAGGCCCCCGTGGTGGGATGAGACTCTCGTCCTTAGGAGTTTGGCTCGAAGTCCCTTCAAGCCACTCCGAGAGCCGTCAGGCAGGGATCTGACCCTCAAGACCCTCTTCTTGCTGGCCCTGGCATCGGCGAAGAGAGTAGGGGAACTTCAAAGGTCGTTTCCTTCAACGTCAAGCATACCAGGGGTTGGGGATCTGTGGCGCTCGATTTCGTCCCGAACTTCGTAGCAAAGACTCAGAATCCTTCAGTCCCTGACGACCAGTTCGAGTCATTCACGATCCCCTCCCTATTGGACTTCACCGACAACGATGCGGATGAGATGCTGCTTTGTCCTGTGAGGGCGCTACAGCGGTATCTGAAGAGAACTTGGCACCTCAGGTATGAGTGTCGACGCCTCTTCGTTAGCACCGGGGTGACCAAGAAAGAAGTATCCAAGAACACGCTTTCTTTCTGGCTGCGTGAGGTGATCAGGAGGGCGTATGAAGCTGATGGTAGCGACGACATCCGTACCCTTCATCCGAGAGCCCACGAAGTCTGAGGCATTGGTCCTTCCT
Source organism: Macrobrachium nipponense (assembly GCF_015104395.2). Taxonomy (NCBI): domain Eukaryota; kingdom Metazoa; phylum Arthropoda; class Malacostraca; order Decapoda; family Palaemonidae; genus Macrobrachium; species Macrobrachium nipponense. Next base: position 42,660,334 of record NC_061099.1, on the reverse strand, counting down.
TTGTGTTCCGCTAGAACTTCTCCATGGCGCAGGTCCTGAGGGCGGGGGTCTGGACCAACCAGACCACCTTCACCTCCTTCTACCTTTGGGATATAGCCCACAGGTCCTTGGACACTTTTTCCTTGGGACCTGTGGTGGCTGCTCAACAGGTTGTGTAGCTTGCCCAGCACCCAAGCGGACAGAACAGCATCGCATCCTTGTGTGACTGCATGAATGGATGAATGAATGAGAGTGTGACTGGCTTCTCTTCCTCCTCTTTTTCTCCCCCCTCTACCTGTGGGCAGAGGGACGCGGTCTTCACTACGCTGGAACAGGAGACCGATGCAGGTGAGCTACTCGACCGAGCTCCATCCTACCCCTTTCATTAGGGATAGGAGCAATTATCCACCAATTTCCTCAACAAGGGGGGGGGGGGGGGAGAAGTGGAAGCCAACAAGAGACAAACCCATGACTTCATTTATTAGCCTCTTGCAATAGGCAACAAGTTCTTGCTTGCTAGTTTTAAGAGGTACGCTTGCCTCCCTCTTATTACTTGGGTCCAGAGGTCTGACCATTGATCCTGTGGTACATACCGCAATCATTGGGCAGAGGCTAGGATCCCTCCCTCTGCTCTTACGACCAGGGAGGGAACCAAGGTTGGACGAACACCAGTCTGTTCATTGACTCAGATTCCACCCACCAAGAAGTGAGTCTTCCTATTGTTAAAGGACCGATGGTTTGTATTACCTATCGTAACAAATAACAATTTGTCGAAAATTGTATTTTCATACAATCAACTTACCTGTCAGATATATACATAGCTAAGACTCCTTCGTCCCCGACAGAACTTCAAATTTCGCGGCACACGCTGCAGGTAGGTCAGGTGATTTACCGTCCTGCCCTGGGTGGCAGGATTAGGAACCATTCCCGTTTTCTATTCATATTTTCTCTGTCGCTTGGAATGTAAACAACGTTTGCAGTTCCTCCTGACTTGATTTTTGGATTTCATCGCCATCGATCTTCTGGGCTATCTTTTGCAGGGAAGTACTGGATCTTTGGTTCGGCATACGCATATTAATTTGTTTTAATAACTTTGGCTTCGAAAATTTCGAAGAATTGTTTACGTGTAACTACCGAACTTTTCGGTAGACACACATAGTTTGCAAGAAGGAAAATTTTAATATTTATTCATAATAACGTGTAGTAAATGTTAGAATTGATTGAGCTAACTTCCTTCTTGAGGAAGTCAGGAATAGAATTAGTTACGCTTCCTTTAGAAGTTTTTATAGCTCTCGTACTAACGAGCAGTTAGAGCATTAACAATACTAGTAGTGTTGTATCCTCATCTCCTTCTTACTTCACAGAATCTTCAAATTCATATTGCAATTTGAAGACAAAGGAATGTAGCTCAAAATACGAGCTATTGAAAGGTAAGAAGTGATTTTAGTGTTCACAGTGCAGTGGAGGGTGCGTTCTGATCGGCTCTGTTTCGCTCCCAGGCCTAGACCTCTTCCAAGCTCACATACCCAGAGGAGAAGGAAAGTCGAAAGCCTTACGGAGGTTATGGAGAATCCCCACCGATCAGGAGTCCCCTCGGGCAGGATCTGTAGAATGTTCCCAGACTGCCAAGTTCGCCATTGGAAAGGCGTCCTAATTATTGTAGAGGGTGGTGCTGATCGGCTCTGTCTCGCTCTCAGGCCTAGACCTCTTCCAAGCTCACAAGCCCAGAGGAGAAGGAATGTCGAAAGCCTTACGGAGGTTATGGAGAATCCCACCGATCGGGCGTTCCCTCGGCAGGATCTGTAAAACGTCCCAGACTGCCAGGGATAGCCATTGGAAAGGCATCCTTTAAAAAGTGCGTCTCTTCTTCCGTTTCTTCATCTTACATCCGAAAAGACGAAGAATGTACATGTTTGGAGTTCGGACGATCTGGCTCGTTCTCTGAAAACTAAGAGAACACTGAGCGAGAGGCTGAGAGCCAGCCAGCAAGCTAGCGCGAGCCACGTTCCAACAGCCAGCAGCGAGCCGCGTTCCAACAGACTAGCGCGAGCCGCGTTCCAGCAACTGAGCGCGAGCCGCGTTCCAGAACTTTTTTCTTGGCGCAAGGCGCCTTCAAAGAGAAAACAGACGGCTAGACTGAGGAGCCTTATAGTAGAGTGGCAATCAGAAGGATGCTTCCATTGAACGTTTACTGGCAAGAGGCTCGTATAAGAAGACTAGAGGCGCTCGGAACTATCAGGGCGCACGGGACCTTCCACGCAAGCGGAACGTTCCAGGAGCGAGTCTCCTTTCTAGTGTGCGGAACATTCCAGGCGCAAGGATCCAGACGCCAGGCGTCAGAATATTCCAAAATCTTCATTTGAGAGAGAGGTCAGTCGCGAGACTCCTCTTTGAGTTTTTTAACTTGAGCAACTTTCCCCTGGCAAATGTGCAAGATGTCGCACAGGCGGCCGTTGCTTTTGTCAGAAGGATTCTGATACTAAGAGAAGCCCCTTTTCATTATTCAGAAGACTCCTGTGTTAGGCAGTTCCTCTCAATGCGGACTCTCTCCTTCATCCATGTTCTTCCCTCGTTTTGAGGAGGCAAGAGCTTTGGGAGTTTTTCTTAATAAGAATCTCATCGACGTTTGGGTATGATGGCGGATAGGAAATATCTACTTCCTTCCGTAAACCCTAGTGATGAACAGGAATTCTGTCTCTTCCGCGATTTATGAGGAAATCACGAAGATTTAAAGAGTTCCTTGATTAACTTCCTTCCTTAAGGATATATATATAGTACTCTTTCTATCGTTCTATTAACGAGAAGAACGAAGATAGTAGAAGGTAGTAGAGTATCTGCTGGATGAGAATACGATACGGTCAAATCATAAACACATACCGTAGTTACTTCTTTGCTGTGCAACTCAACTCAATTACCAGTATCCTTCTACGACTTTCCTTGGAAGGACTACGCTTAAAGGGATTGTTAAGACAACACCTACTTAGCTTCTAGATTTATCGAAGTCTTGTTTCGCTTAAATATGCTTTAATAAGAACTTCCTGAAGTTCGATAATAATTTTATAAGATTCCTCTATTAAATGGAGTAGCTGGCAACGCAGTACCATGTAGGTGTCAGTCATGAGCGATCGGGTTTATCTCTCTCTCCTGCGGGATGGAATAACTATCCGTATCTCTCCCCTACAATCGCGGTCTTAACCTCGGATTGAGGGTATAGTTAAGCTAACATAAATAAAATATTGTATGCCTTTTGCTAAGAAGCTTTCAATAAGAGAGATAGTACAACCTTTCAATGCTGTTTACCTTTGGTAACATTATTAAAGGATTCTATCGCAGCAGAACATTATATTATATAATGCTCTCAGGCTTAGGAAAGCATAGCTTATTAGAGTACCTGCTCAGAAGAAGATGGATGAGTCGGATGGGAAACATTCTCTTTGTGGCAGAACTTGTTACCCTGAATGGACTATACTACGTATATAAAGTTTTTTCCTACTAAGAACGGAATTAACATGTGAAAGGATGTCAGGTACCATAAAGGCACAGGTGTTCTGGCACATAACCTAAAAAGAATTAGAAGGAAGCGCCAGCCTGGCGCAAGTTGCGCCAGCCTGGCACATAGCGCTAGAAGCGCCAACCTGGCGCAATGCGCCAGAAGCGCCAGCCTGGCGCAAATTGCGCCAGAAGCGCCAGCCTGTCGCAGTGAGCCAAGAGCACCATCCAAGATTTTCTCGTTTTAGCGAGTTATTAACCTAAGAGTCCAGTAGCCTCTCGGACACCAGGCTCGGTAACGGCAAGATTCGTTCCTGATTTCGTTACCCATTTAATCACTTAGGCCAATTCCACGACTCTCTCATATTGCAAAGAGCATCGAGAATCTCTTTTTTCGCACCTGTTCGCGTTAACAAAGAGAACCTTCTCGATCGACGATAATAACTGTTAACATGTTTAACATTTATTGGAAAGAGTTGTGAGAACCTGCGGAAAGTCTTCTTCATAGATCTCTTAGTAAGGTAGAAGACGAACAGGCTTCCTATAGACTGCTTCCTTTTCCTCGAACCAAGAGAGGTAGCAATATACGCCATCTTTATTTTTTTTTTTTTAGAAAGGGGAATAAACTTTAGTATTTTTTCCCCTAAATATAAATTATTTACAGAATTCAAGATAAAGGGCGTCAAAGAAAGAGAAGATAATACTTTATGCCGCATTTTGGCCTTAGAGAGGTTGGATTCACAGAGGTCACGTTCTTTTCACAGCATGTTTTGGAAGTCTTTTCCAAGACAGTCTGAATATTCTATCAGCATCTATTATAAATGGACCTTAACAACCTCTCCACTCTGAGTCTGTCTGCATGCAGACTGACCAGAAGTGGACATGAATGAGAGGATTTTTCAAGGTAAATGACAATAGTCATGGACAAGATATAGAATTGCTGCAGATCGTGCTAGAGGGAATGAGGAAACTGTCCTCTTCCGATACCTCTGTGAACCACATAGCGGTTTTTTCTTCCCTTTCAGAGGGAAGAATCACCTTTGTATATATCTGCTATCAAAGAACGCAGTAAAAGGCTATACTCTGTCTCTATAAAGGGATTGGAGATAGCAGAGGATTAAAGATCTTCGGGATCTTATACGATACTCAATATGACAAGAGTAGGATATCATGTACTTCTAATGGGATCTTTTTTGTGGCCACAGATTCTATGTTCCGACAAGATGGAACTGCTCCTCATCAAACTTCTTTGAGAAATTTTTATGAGGGAATTCTTTGTTTCTCTTGGTCCCAAACGATCAAGAAGACAAGTGAATTTTTTGAGCATTGGAATCTCGCATCAGATTCTATGGAGATTAGGCAATGGGTTCTTGTCTGGAAAAAGAACTAAAACCCCCTATTCCTGATTCAATGTTTTCAGATAGAGGTTTCGTTGTCCAGGCAGGGTACTTACGTTTTCATCTACAGTAGAATGGTTAAAACGTTTGCCTACAGAGTCTTTGGAATGCAATGACGGCTCAAAATGCTTCCCAGAAGGTGTTCAGAGGGATACAATAAAGAGCTAGAAATCAGGAGTACTCCCAATTTCAGCTCGGAGTCTCCTTCGACTTCCAAGCTTCTTCCCTTCCTTCGGACAAGGATAGGGAAGATTCTGCAACGAGAAGCCCCTTCAACAGGTAAGAAGAGATCTCGTGAGCAAGGGAAGTACTCAAGAAGGATCCTCCTCGGAGGAAGACTCTTATCTCTCATACTGTTAGATATCCTATCGTATACTGGATGTAGCTGACTACAATCACCTCCCCTTGCCGGAGAGGTCAAAGCTCAAAGTGGAAGAATTTCTTCCACCCTTCTCCAGTCTTGTGATTTACTATTGTGGATGTTCAGGACTTTCGGACAATGTAGCGCCAACCAGGAGCCTTAATGCTAAAACAGGCCGTAAAAAAACGCCAGAGGCAGGACAGCCCCAAGAACACTGTCATTGTCTATGAGGAGAAAGACTGGGCCTCAACCTGACACAGATGCGCTAGATGCGAACATATAGGACAGATAAGAGTGTCCGATGTGGACATTGCCAGACATCCTCGAGACTCTACCAAGCTCGAAGCTCCGGCAAGTGGGGAGGAGCCAACCAGGCGCGAGGTGCCAGCCAGCCGCGAAGCTCCAGGCAGGCGCAAGGCGCCAGCCAGGCAGGCACAAAGCGCCAACCTGGCGCGAGATGCCAGCCAGGCGCGAGGCGCCAGCCAGGTGCGAGGAGCCAGCCAGGCGCGAGGTGCCAGCCAGGCTCAAGCCAGGCTCTAGGTGCAAATCTCCAGCTAAGGCGCGAGGCGTCAACCAGATGCGAGGCGCCAGTCAAGCGAAAGGTACCAGACAAGCGCTAGGCTTCAACCAAGAGCGAAGCACCAGCCAGGCGCGAGGTTCCTGCCAGGCTTCAGGCTTCAGAGGGGAGAGATCCATTTCAAGAAAGCCCTGGTCTTCTTTGAAACATGGAGATCTCCTAAGCACTTCATAAGTGACTTGATTCCTTCAAACAGCTGAGAATTAAAAGCGCAGGAAGTGCGCGCTTTTGCAAATTCTTGTTCTTTACATAACAATATGTCATATAAGACATATTAGCTGTGTTGTACGGTAGAGGCAACTCTGTGTTGACTTCTCATTACACAAAGGATGTCAAGTTAAGCTACGAGAGATCCTTCTCTTTTGGTTTATACGTTTCTGCGGATACGTTACTGGGATAAGGAGCCGACACTGATCCTTAACTTTGAGTTAAAGTTTTTTAACTTAGTGAAATTATTGGGGTTTTTGAAAGGAGTGTGTGGATAACTTTCCAATTTGAGCGCGAATCCTCGTGTTAGGATCAGGTGATCGGGATCGGTGTTGCGCTCCTTCATAAGGTGTATTGTCATAGAAGTGGTCCAGTACCCATTGACAAAGTCCTTTCAGGCTCTGCCGAGTAAGCGGTTCATACCCCATCGGCAGACCCACAAGAACTCTTAGCCATAGATCACATATCTCGCTAAAGTCTTGAGGTGATGCAGACTACCGGGCAACAGCCACGAAGTCTACCACCTAACAGATAGGAACCAAGGTTTTTCTTTTATACCTACAACATATGTTGTTTACCTGTCTATTCTATGTTAGCTGTCTCTTACCCTCCGCCAAAGGGTGTCAATCAGCTATGTATATATCTGACAGGTAAGTTGATTGTATGAAAATGATATTGTTATAATACAATAAAGTTTCATACATACTTACCTGGCAGATATATACGATTAATGGCCCACCCAGCCTCCCCGCAGGAGACAGGTGGAAGAGAGAAAATATGAATAGAAAACGGGAATGGTTCCTAATCCTGCCTCCCAGGGCAGAACGGTAGATCACCTGACCTACCTGCAGCGTGTGCCGCGAAATTTGAATTTCTGTCGGGGATGACGGAGTCTTAGCTATGTATATATCTGCCAGGTAAGTATGTATGAAACTTTATTGTATTATAACAATATCATTTTTCCTAACTATACAAACCTGAGGTCCTTTACACATAGTCCTACCTCATGCCACCCCTCACTCTGTTTTTCCTGGGCCTAAAGCAAAGTGATTCTTCTCCTCCCAGTCGCGCGGTGCGCTGACTGTCGGACAAGCAGTTAACTACCGTACTCCCTTTTTCGAAGCTTACGACCGGTTCCAGCTGCAGCAAGTTACATTCCTATTGTTAAAGGACCTCAGGTTTGTATAGTTAGGAAAAATAAAATTTTCGACAAATTGTTATGTTGTCCACACAAACGTTCAGTTATAACTGCACAGTCCAATTGTGCAGTTAAAACTGCGCAGGCATAACAACATTAGTGGCGGGCTTTATACTAGTATCTTTTTTATTTTGATGGGTGCTGCCATTTTGCCAAACCACTAGGGGGTTACAGGACTCTGACATCCCCTGCTTGCAAGGCAACTGGGAGCATAGCAATTCAATGGTGGTTCTCAACTCCAGTCGAGTGTGGAGATTGACCTCCCTCCTGAAGAGTAAAATCTCTTATATAAAAGGTAATGACATGTATTCCCTAAGGAATATAAAAAATATTAAAAGTAGTTTGTGTTTTTCATGGGTGTAAAAACCAAATCCTCTTATCTATACTCCCATTTCAACTGCCCTGTTGGTACCCTATGGCAGAAGGAAAAGTGAATGTTGGGCAAAGAGTGGGGGATACGCCCCTACTTGTTACCCATCTTAATTTTTTACCAAGTTTTCAACAACTGATTTCAGCTTGTGCTGAAGGATACTCCTATATAAAAGGCTGTGATTTGCATAGTATGTAAAAAAAATATCCTAAATAATTTGTGCATCTTAAACCCGTTTGTCTAATTTTTATTTGCCATTGTACATGTGCAGTTGACCCCATTACCTTATAAGGTAATGCATTATTCAAATATACTAAAAAAAGTATAGTAATGATTTATATTAATTTCTTCATGATATTGTTTTTTGTAATTTATAATGCTGCATTTCTCAAGTTGAACAACAAAATAACTGACATTTCCCAGTACAAAGCCTGTTCATTTTTTTGTTTTATATTAGATATTCTTATTACAGGGGTTGTTTCTTTTCAGGTATCATGTCAAGTAGTAAGGAAGATCTGAAAGGGTTACCAGAGATCTATCTCAGCCCATCTCGTTCAAGCATTTCCAGTGGACATGGAGGTCTTCTTCCAAGTGATTCAGAACTTAATGTTTTGGATGACATAGACAGTGAGGTTTGGACTACCCTGGTTCCTGAAATGACAGCCACAGATGGAATACAGTTATCTGCTGTTAGTTCAGTGGGAGACTCACCTGAATTGAGCCTTGGTCAAAGAGAAGAAATTGAAGGTGTTTCATCCATAGACTCTCCTTTGAACTCAAATAACTTTTCATCTAATAGATCTCAGACATTTTATCTCCCAAGAGAACCTGAAGGCAGTAGGACATTCAATAGTACTGCTGATCCTTTTCAGAATATAGACACTACTTCAAATAGACAAAATGCCATGGAAGTAAACAGTGATGGTCATTGGAAGCATCAGAGAGGAGAGACACCTGGATCAGATTGCCCTCCCATTGTTGGAATTGGAGCTCTGTCAAGAGTCTTCAGACAGCCATTAGATCTAAATATCAACAATGCGCTGTCTTCCAAAAATGAATTAATATTTTCACCTGGGGGAGATGAAGGTTTTATGGTGCCTGGTGGTGTTTGTGCATATTATGGAACAGGTAGTGGCTCTGATACAGATTTGCTTGATTGGAATTCTGCTGATGATGGGGCAGCTCAAGCTCTTAGCCCATCCCGAGATGTTGAAGGTGCTGATAATACTACAGCTAGAGCACAATTGTATGCAGGCAACACACTTCCAACTAGGACAGGTTTAGAGAACATGGAGAGAAATTCCCCAGCAGGATTAAGTACCCCTGATGCTGAAGTTGATCTTCGGTATAGAGCTGGTGGGAGGAGGGTCATTGCAAGCCAAACTAAAACTAAAAGTAATATTCGTCCACCTGTTGTGGGTCAGAGTGAAGAGAATGCTCTAACTGCTACTCGTAAAGATTTAGGTTCAACAGATGGAGAAGAGTCTGAGGATGATGGTGGACAAAAAAGATTAACATTGTTGAGAGAGAATATACTTTCTGATATTCAGCTTAGTTCATTAGGAAGTCAATCAGAAAATACAGATAGTGTAAATACAGTGCTAGATATGAGTCGTGGAGAAGTGCAGGGTTGTGAAACTGATGATACTGCTGATACACTCCTTTTATCACCATCACAGGTATTAGAGACAGGCAATTTACAACATAATCCAAAACCTACTTTTGTTGTTGGTGGTTTAATTGCCCCTAGGGCTAAATATAAAGTGTTTCAGAATACTATCCGTGGTAGAATGCTGGATATGATGGCATCGCTAGAGCTTGAACCAAATCTAGAGGCAAAGGTTTTTGTTGACCGTGATCATTTCCTAAGTCAGCCACCATTGGGCCCACAGGTATCAACAGTCAGTGAACAAGAAACTTCTTTAGCTTCCATGGTATCTGTTGAATCGACCAACCATCCAGAGTCTTCTGACAGAGTAACGTCTCCTTCAGTTCTGTCTGTGTCAAGTGCAGCATCGAGTAAACGACTAGAGTGGGATTCTGGAGCAGATGTTGGTTATGCTGGTAATACACCTGAGCAAATTACATCTTCATTGAGTACATTAGAGAGAATTGCACTTGGCAGTTATGCTTCTGTACTAAGGACAGAACCAGAAGGAACAACTCATGTTGCAGATAAACAGAAACCAACCAGAAAGAGTGCAAAAGGTATTAGCGTAAAGTCTGCAGGAACTGGTAGCCATAACAAGCGATCAAATCAGGAAAAAACCACTACATCATCAATTTGTAAGCCTCATAGAGGACAACATTCAAAAGGAAGATATAAAGTGTCATCAAGTGAAGAAGACTTTGAAAGACGATTCTCAAGTCCTGCAAATAGCCCCAGACGTAGACCAAGAAAAAGACCAACCACTTCAAATTTGAGAAAGTTAGATTTGCCTGTTAAAAGTAGTGCTGGGAAGACAAAGAAAACCTTTGGAAGGCTTCATGAAATACTAAAGGAGCTTAACAGTGAAGGCAAAGCAAGTAGCTTAGTGGAGTTAAATCAGACTTCAAGACCTGCTTCAGAGTATAGAAGGAGTAATAGTCAACAATCCTTGCTGTATTCAGGAGACACAAATGATAAACAAACTGAAGCAGTTGCAAGTATGAGTGCTGCCGTCGGTAGCAGTACTTCTGTTGTTACGGCTGTGTGTTGTAGAGGGAAGCCTGAAAGCAGTTCATGTTCTGGTAATGCCACTAGCATGGCTGAAGCGTCTTCCAAATTGAAAATGGAAAGTAAAAAGTCTCAGCAGTCATTAAGATTGCAGAAATTCACCACTGTGACTAGAAACCAAGAGAAAGTAATTTTATCAAGTAGCAACGAAGTTAGCTCAAAATCTCATGGCAGCTCAGATAATGAAACACTCTCTGATATAAAAGATACAGAGGGCGATAGCTGTCCATCTTCCAATTTGGTATCAGATGAAGAACCGGTGAATTTGAAGGCGAGAAAGAATAGTGAAAATGCTAAAAACCATGAAAATATAACCAAACTAAACTTGAGAAGCAGCAGTAGTAAATCAGATCAGCACCATGTGCAGAAGAGAAATGATGATAGTAGTTCTTCAGGTTCTCTTCAGAGGTCATTTTTAGAAAGTCAAGTGTCTATTCAGTCTTCCAATAATTCTCTTCAGGCACTCTCTGTCAGACTGAGAGAGAAAATCCAGGCACTTTTAGATAGTGGAACAGTGAAGAAAGTACAGGATTATAACAAACTACAAGATTACGTTGCTTTCATTGGCATGCCTTCGACAAGTGAGGAAGAATGTCAGTTGAAGCATGGTGTAGCAAGTGTCATCATGAGGATGTTTGGTGAAATAGAAGATGACACTGATGCCTCAAACTTGACTTCTGAAACTTCAGATCCTGTGACTCCCAGTTCTCCAAGTGACTACAAAGCTGAAAATATGATTGTTAATACGCTCTTTAGTCATCATCAGGATGGTATTTCACATGGAGTAGGTAAGCACATAAATACTACTTTTAAACCCTTTGAGGTAGAATTAAATATAGTACAGTTTAATTAATACTTCCATTCAACTTAAATGATCACATGAAGTACTGTACTTGCATATTCCAGTGTCATTTTTACAGCTAAAGTGAAGGTGCTTTGTTCTGAATTAAATGGCACTATTTGTGGGTAAGTAAAGAAGCGAGTCCACCCTTACCATTGAGTATCTCCTCTCCCTCTCTTCCGTACTTGATTAAAACTGTTGGATTTAGTCAATCTGGCTAGACTGCAATTTTTTCATTTTTTTATGTTATTCATCTGTTTGTTCCGACACGGGATACAAACCTTTTGGTCCTTTTACAATAGGAAGGTAACTAGCGGCAGCTGGATGGTCGTAAGCTTTTGAACAAGGGAGTTCTGTAGTTAACTGCTTGTCAGACAGTGCGTGCGCCGTGCGACTGGGAGGCGAAAAATCACTTTTGCTTTCGGCCTGCTGGTGTGTAGACGTGCTCTTCATCGCTCTCTGCCCGCTTCATTGTCGTGTGCTTTCTGGATATTTGTATTATCTCTTACTGTTTGTGTGTGTGTAAAAGTGAACTGTAAGTACTCTTTTCATTTTTTCATATACATTTATTGTTGACAAGTGAAATGGACCAAGGATCGAAGAAATCTCCGTGCCCTTCCATTACCCGGCGACTGTGCCCCGGGGTGGAGGGACGTAAATGTGGGATTTTTAGAAGCTTCCCTGAGATCAATCCTCATGTCCTTTGTGCTCGGTGTCGAGGGTGGGAGTGCTCTCGCGCCGAGCCTTGTGTTGTATGTGTAAATTGGTCGGAGGTGCAGTGGGGCTTATACGAGGGCAGGAAGAAGCGAAGGCCTGCCAAGGAGTCGTCGGAAAGCTCTCCCGCGACTCCCTTGGTAACAGACACTTCGTCTTCTTTCTTGCCCCCCGCTCAGCTCCCGTGTATGGCACCTTCCCCTTCTGGGGGGGTTATCCAGGTCCTTCTCTTCGCCCAATCCGTCAAGCGAAGAGGAGGGCGCTCGGTACCCCGACGTACAGTTGACAAGGCAGGTGCACGAGTGGGCCGCGGCTCACTCAATAGAGCTGTCAGCCCGCTACATTCCAGGCAAGAGGAATGTAGTAGCAGACATGCTCAGCCGTCAGGATCAGGTGATAGGGACCGAATGGTCTCTACACCAGGACGTGGCGGAAAGGCTCTTCGACCTGTGGGGGCGTCCAGTCATCGATCTGTTCGCCACCCGGCACAACAGAAAACTCCAGGTTTTCTTTTCAGCCGTGCCGGACCCATGGGCAGCTGCAGAGGACGCTCTTCAACACCCGTGGGACAACCTCTTCGCCTATGCCTTTCCCCCGTTTAGCCTGATTCGCAAGGTGATCAGCCGAGTGCTGACCACCCCGAATCTCAGGATGATCCTGGTGGCTCCCAAATGGCCCCAGGCCATTTGGTATCTGGACCTGCTGGCTCTGCTTGCAGAAGCACTGAGAGAGATTCCCCATTGGCACATCCTTCTTGCCCAGCCACACGTAGAACGGTACCACCGAGCAGTCCAGTCTCTTCATCTTCACGGCTGGCTGTTATCCACCATCTCTTGCGAACGAGAGGCTTTTCTCGAGCGCAGTGACAGAGGTGGCTGGAAACGTCAGACAGTCCTCTGCAGCTGTGTACCATGGGAAGTGGGCCGTCTTCTGTGGTTGGTGTCGTAGACGGGGTCTATCTCCTCTCAGAGCCACTCTTCAGCAAGTAGCAGATTTTCTCGTTTTTCTTCGCTGAGAAAAGCTCCTCTCAGTCCCCACAGTCAAAGGATATAGAGCCGCCCTGGCACTTGTCCTAAAGCTGAGGGGATTGGACATCTCGAACTCGTTCGAGATCTCCTTGCTTATGAGGAGCTTTGAAAGGTCTTTCCCACACAGGGAACTCAGGCCCCCTGAGTCGGACGTGACTCTCGTCCTTTGGAGTTTGACTCGAAGACCCTTCAAGCCACTCCGAGAGTCGTCAGACAGGGACCTGACCCTCAAGACACTTTTCTTGCTGGCCCTGGCATCGGCGAAAAGAGTAGGGGAACTTCATGGTCTGTCCTTCGATGTGAAACATTCCAGGGGATGGGGATCTGTGTCACTCGATTTCGTCCCGAACTTCGTTGCGAAGACTCAGAAACCGTCGATCCCTGACGACCGGTTCGAGTCTTTCACAATCCCTTCCCTAATGGACTTCACCAACAACGATTCGTATGAGATGCTGCTTTGTCCTGTGAGGGCGCCACGACGCTATCTGAAGAGAACTCGACACCTCAGGCCTGAGTGTCAATGCCTCTTCATTAGCACCGGGGTGACCAAGAAAGAAGTATCCAAGAACACGCTTTCTTTCTGGCTGCGTGAGGTAATCAGGAGGGCGTACGGGACTGATGGTAGTGACGACATCCGTACACTTCGTCCGAGAGCCCACGAAGTCAGGAGCATTGGTCCTTCCCTTGCGTTCCGCAAGAACTTCTCCGTGGCGCAGGTCCTGAAGGCAGGGGTCTGGGCCAACCAGACCACCTTCACCTCCTTCTACCTTCGGGATATAGCCCACAGGTCCTTGGATACTTTTTCCTTGGGACCTGTGGTGGCTGCTCAACACGTTGTGTAGCTAACCCAGACCCTCGCAGGCTGAAACAGCATCGAGTCCTGGTGTGACTGTAAAATGGATGAGTGAAGAGAGTGTGACTGGCTCCTCTTCCCCATCTTTTTCTCCCCTCTACCTGTGGGCAGAGGGACATGGTTGTCACCCTGCTGGATGAGGACGAGATGCAGTTGAGCTACTCGACAGAGCCCCATCCTATCCCTATCATTAGGGATAGGAGTGAATATCCACCACTTTCCCTGGGGGGGGGGGGGGGGGGGGGAGTGGAAGCCAACAAGAGACAAACCCATAACTTTATGTTGCCTCTTGCAAACAGGAACAAGTTCTTCCTTGCTGGTATTAAGAGATATGCTTGCTTCTCTCTTATTACTTGGTCCAGAGGTCTGACCATTGATCCTGCGGTGCACACCCCGATCAATCGGACAGAGGCGTGGATCCCTCCCTCGCTCTTACGACCAGGGAGGCAATCCAAGGTTGGGCGAACACCAGTCTGTTCACAAAAGGCTCAGATTCCTCCCACCAAGAAGTGAGTCTTCCTATTGTAAAAGGACCGAAAGGTTCGTATCCCGTGTCGGAACAAATGACAATTTGTCCAAAATTGCATTTTTCCTAACTATACAACCCTGAGGTCCTTTTACACATAGTCCCACCTCATGCCACCCCTCACTCTGCATTTTTTGCTTGGGCTTAAAGCAAAAGTGATTCTTCGCCTCCCAGTCGCACGGCGTGCGCACTGTCGGACAAGCAGTTAACTACCGAACTCCCTTGTTCGAAAGCTTACGACCATCCAGCTGCCGCTAGTTACCTTCCTATTGTAAAAGGACCTCAGGTTTGTATAGTTAGGAAAAATGCAATTTTGGGCAAATTGTCATATTTCATTTGTCTTTACTTCTAGTCAGTTTTGTATTTCTTTTAGGAGGAAATAACCAATTACAGTACTACCTAGGATTTGATTATGTATTTACTGTTTTTTCTGTACAAAAAATTCTGAAGTTCCCAACTGACTTTGTCTGTGCCAACTACTTTTCCAGACACACTCAAAAAAGTGTGTCTAGTCTCCCGAGTCACTTTATCTGCAAAAAATGGTAATTCAAAGCACTTTTGCTGGTCTATATAGACACATTAACTTTGTTGTTCAGAACTTGACCTCAATGATCTTAATTATTTATTTATTTAAATTTTTTTGCAAGTATATCCTAAGTCAACCTTTATTTCCATTTTGTAATAAATTTACCTTAATATTTACAATTTGAGTTCTTTGGATATTTAATTAATTGTCTTAAGTTATGCTTATTGGAACTTCTTGAAAAGAAAATTGCTCCGATACAAATACAAAACATTGGTCCTTTACAATAGGAATGTAACTTGCGGCAGCTGGAACCAGTTGTAAGCTTCGAACAAGGGAGTTCGGTAGTTAATTGCTTGTCCGACAGTCCGCGCCCCGCGCGACTGGGAGGTGAAGATCCACTTTGCTTTCGGCCGCGCTGGTTGACGGACGTGTTCTTCATCTCTCTCTTCCCGCCTTCCGTCATATGCTTTGTGTCTCTCAAACTTGGTTTGCTTTGTGTTGTGTTTGAAAATACTGTAAGTACGTGTGCTTTTGTATTTTTATTCTTTTTGTGATATGGATCCCCGTGAGCTGGAGATTTCCCCACGCCCCTCCATCAGCCACAGAGTTTGCCCTGGTGTGGAGGGCCGTAAGTGTGGGGCCTTCCGCTCTTTCCCCGAAGTGGATCCTCATGAATTATGCGCTCGGTGCCGAGGCCGTGAATGCTCTCGCACCGAGCCCTGTGATGTATGTGTATCTTGGTCGGAGGAGCAGTGGGTGCGATATGAGGGGAGGAGGAAGCGACGTAAGCCTGCCAGGGAGTCCTCGGAAGGTTCTCCGGCGACTCCCTTGGTCACAGACACGTCGTCTTCCTTCCTGCCGCCATCTCAGCTCCCGCGTATGGCTCCTTCCCCTTCGGGGAGGGTTTCTTGCTCCTTCTCGCCCAATCCGTCGAGCGTGGAGGAGGGGGCGAGGTACCCCGACATTCAACTGTACTCGGGGTCTTCCGTTCGTTCGTTGTGGGACTTGTCCCCCCCCCCCGGGCTAGGGGGAACCTCTCTTACTAACCCAACCTTTGCCTCCTCAGGTGCTCCTGCTGCGGGCGACGACCTCGGCCAGGTTTGGTTCTCGCTAGGCCTCCAGGGGACACCGAGTGTTCGGGGGCTGTTGCATCACCTGGCTGGTGCTGCTTCTGTCACTCATGGACCGCTGACCACCACCACTCTTGACCCCGGGGTATGCCGCCCCTCCTCACCTTGTGTACACCCAGCATGTGACAACGGCCGCCCCTCCTCACCTTGTGTACACCCAGCATGTGACAACGGTGACTCCCTCAGCTGCGGTGCAGGCCCATATTGCTGGTCTCTCGAGGAGGGTCGTGACTCTGCCGGCAAACCTGTGGGCCAACCTGGTACTTCGGCGTAGGGATGCAGTCCTCACCCGAGTGACCAGGGCGGCTGGGCGTGAGGCGGCATTGGGTCTTCACAACGGACCAGTGCGGAGTTCCTCCTCTCTCTTCCCAGGAGAGATGGTGGACGCTGCGGTGGAACGACGGCGCACCGATGACAGTGACCGTCTAGTCCACCAGGCAGTCTCGAAGGTGTCTGGGCAGCCTCAATTGACTGCGGCCAAGCCCAAGAGCTTGGTTAGCGCTTCCTCTGTGGCTAAGACGATTGCATCATCGAGGCCCAGGGGAAAGACTCTGCCTTCGACTTCTGCCAGGAGCGGTCGCCATCAGCCCTCCTCCCAGCCCTCCTTCCCACGAGGGGGAGCTGGGAAGAAGTCGAAGAGAGGCGGGAAATGCTAGGGATGGCGTTCCCCCTCACCTGCTGCCGGAAGTGGGGGGATGCCTGGCGAGCCATTGGGCAACATGGCAGCGCTACGGAGCAGAGACCTGGATAGTAGACGTCCTTCGGGAGGGGTATTTACTACCCTTCAAGTCTCGGCCACCCCTCACCTCCAACCCGGTCCACCTTCAGACCTACGTACCTGGAATATCAAAGGACGTAGCCCTTCGGCAGGAAGTCCAAGCCATGCTGAGCAAGAGAGCTGTGGAGATCGTCAGGGATCGTTCACCGGGTTTCTACAGTGATAGAGAGATCTATCACTGGTGCCCAGTGATAGATCTCTCTCCCCTGAACCGATTCGTTCTCCAGTCTCGGTTCATGATGGAGACAGCACGATCTGTGCTTGACTCCATCAGGGAGAACAACTTCATGCTTTCGGTGGACTTGAAGGATGTGTATTTCCAGATACCTGTCCATCAATCCTCCAGGAAGTACCTCCGCTTCATCCTCGACGGGACGGTGTACCAATTCAGGGCACTTTGCTTCGGTCTCTCAACCGCCCCACAGGTGTTCACGCGAGTGTTCACTCTGGTGTCTGCTTGGGCCCACTCATCAGGGATATGTCTTCTGAGGTATCTCGACGACTGGTCGAGCTCCCGCTTGCAGTTGCTACAGGACAGGGATCGACTCCTCGAGTTCTGCCGCAATCTGGGGATCGTGGTGAGCTTCGAGAAGTCCGATCTCGAGCCCAAGCAGAGGATTAAGTACCTGGGTATGCTGATCGATACGGTAGCAGGGCGAGTCTTCCCCACAGACTCACGGATCAGCAGATTCAGGGAGGCAGCCTACCAGTTCCTGTCTCAGCAAGAACAGCCAGCTCAGCAGTGGCAAGTCGTGATCGGCCACTGTTGTCACTCAAGAAGTTAGTCCCTCACGGGTGTCTTCACCTGCGGTCTCTCCAGTGGAGACTAAAGGAGAGTTGGTCACAGGCAAGAGACCCACCGTACTTTCCCGTGTCCCTCACGGAGGAGGTGAGGCAGGACCTAGCCTGGTGGCTGGACGACAGGAACCTCATAAGAGGAGTGCCTCTCCACACACACACACACACACACACACACACACACACACACACACACACACACAACACACCCTGGAGATGTTGATGTTTTCAGACGCGTCAACCGAGGGATGGGGCGCACACCTGGAGGAGTTGCTGGCTGCAGGAGTGTGGGATCGTCACGACAAGCACCTTCACATTAACGTCCTGGAGCTCAAGGCAGCGTTCCTTGCTCTCCAAGAGTTCCAGGACCGCTTGGTGGGACACTTGGTGGTGTTGATATGTCAACAAACAAGGGGGCCTAGTGTCCCTCCCGTTGCACCAGTTGACGCTGCAGGTGCAGTGGGCCGTGGCCCACTCGGTAGAGCTGTCAGCCCGCTACATTCCAGGCAAGAGGAATGTAGTAGCAGACAAGCTCAGCCGTCGGGGTCAGGTGATAGGGACCTAATGGTCCCTACACCCAGACGTGGCGAAAAGGCTCTTCAACCTGTGGGGGCGTCCAGTAGTGGATCTGTTCGCCACCCGGCACAACAGGAAACTTCAGGTTTTCTTCTTGGCCGTGCCGGACCCATGGGCAGCAGCAGAGGACGCTCTTCAACACCCGTCGGACAACCTCTTCGCATACGCCTTTCCCCCGTTCTGCCTGATTCGCAAGGTGATCAGCCGAGTGCTGGCCACCCCGAATCTCCGGATGATCCTGGTGGCCCCCAAATGGCCTCAGGCCATTTGGTACCCGGACCTGCTGGCTCTGCTTGCAGAAGCACTGAGAGAGATTCCCCATTGGCACAACCTTCTCGTCCAGCCACACGTTACCACCAGTCAGTCCAGTCCCTACATCTTCACGGCTGGCTGTTATCCACCATCTCTTGCGAGTGAGAGGCTTTTCTCACCGAGCAGCAACAGAGATGGCTGGGTACATCAGACAGTCCTCTGCAGGTGTGTACCAGGGAAAGTGGACCGTCTGTTTTGTTGGTGTCGCAGAAGGAGTCTATCTCCTCTCAGAGCCACTCTTCAGCAGGTAGCGGATTTCCTCGTGTATCTTCGCCGAGAGAAGCTCCTCTCCATCCCCACAGTCAAAGGATACAGAGCCGCCCTGGCCCTAGTCCTGAAACTGAGGGGAGTGGATAGTATCTCGAATTCGTTCGAGATCTCCTTGCTTATGAGGAGCTTCGAGAGGTCTTGCCC
This sequence comes from Macrobrachium nipponense, assembly GCF_015104395.2. NCBI lineage: Eukaryota > Metazoa > Arthropoda > Malacostraca > Decapoda > Palaemonidae > Macrobrachium > Macrobrachium nipponense. The sequence continues at coordinate 42,641,544 of NC_061099.1, read as the reverse complement.
ACCCAGGGAACTCAGTCCCCCGGGATGGGACGTGACTCTCGTCCTTAGGAGTCTGACTTGAAGGCCCTTCGAGCCACTCCGAGAGTCGTCAGACAGGGAACTGACCCTCAAGACCCTCTTCTTGCTGGCCCTGGCATCGGCGAAGAGAGTAGGGGAACTGCATGGTCTTTCCTTCAACGTCAAGCATTCCAGGGGATGGGGATCTGTGATGCTCGATTTCGTCCCGAACTTCGTAGCGAAGACTCAGAATCCTTCAGTCCCTGACGACCGGTTCGAGTCTTTCACAATCCCCTCCCTAATGGACTTTACCAACAACGATGCGGATGAGATGCTGCTTTGTCCTGTGAGGGCGCTATGGCGCTATCTGAAGAGAACTCGGCACCTCAGTCCTGAGTGTCGACACCTCTTTGTTAGCACCGGGGTGACCAAGAAAGAAGTATCCAAGAACACACTTTCTTTCTGGCTGCGTGAGGTGATCAGGAGGGCGTACGAAGCTGATGGTAGCGACGACATCCATACCCTTTGTCTGAGAGCTCACGTAGTCAGAGGTATTGGTCCTTCCCTTGGGTTCCGCAAGAACTTCTCCGTGGCGCAAGTCCTGAAGGCAGGGGTCTGGTCCAACCAGACCACCTTCACCTCCTTCTACCTTTGGGATATAGCCCACAGGTCCTTGGACACTTTTTCCTTGGGACCTGTGGTGGCTGCTCAACAGGTTGTGTAGCTTACCCAGCACCCGAGCGGACAGAATAGCATCGCATCCTTGTGTGACTGCATGAATGGACGAGTGAAAGTGAGTGTGACTGGCTTCTCTTCCCCATCTTTTTCTCTCCCTCTACCTGTGGGCAGAGGGACACGGTCGTCACTACACTGGAACAGGAGGCGATGCAGGTGAGCTACTCTACCGAGCCCCATCCTATCCCTTTCACTAGGGATAGGAGCGAATATCCACCACTTCCCCCAACAAGGGGGGGAAGTAGAAGCCAACAAGAGACAAACCCATGACTTCATATTGCTTCTTGCAATAGGAACAAGTTCTTCCTTGCTAGTTTTAGGAGGTACGCTTGCCTCCCTCTTATTACTTGGGTCCAGAGGTCTGACCATTGATCCTGCGGTACATACCCCGATCATTGGGCAGAGGCTAGGATCCCTCCCTCTGCTCTTACGACCATGGAGGGAACCAAGGTTGGATGAATGCCAGTTTGTTCATAAGACTCAGATTCCACCCACCAAGAAGTGAGTCTCCCTATTGTAAAGGACCGATGGTTTGTATTCGTATGGGAACAAATAACAATTTGTCGAAAATTGTATTTTTCCTAACTATACAAACCTGAGGTCCTTTACACATAGTCCCACCTCATGCCACCCCTCACTCTGTTTTCCTGGGCCTAAAGCAAAGTCTATCTTCACCTCCCAGTCGTGCGGTGCGCGCACTGTCGGACAAGCAGTTAACTACCAAACTCCCTTGTTCGAAGCTTACGACCGGTTCCAGCTGCCGCAAGTTACATTCCTATTGTAAAGGACCTCAGGTTTGTATAGTTAGGAAAAATACAATTTCTGACAAATTGTTATTTTTCATCAGATCTTCAAATCAAGCTTGTAGTTTTTCATGCAAATGCAACTTTGAAAATACAAAAATAAATGGTAAATTTAGTGGAATTCATTTATGTTTAATTATATAAAACTTTTGAGATTGAGTTTAATGATTTGAATCTACTCATAATTCTGCTTTCAGGAGCTAGCAATAATGATAGGATTGTTTCCACAACATCCAAGGGTGTTGTCACATCCAGTGAAGGTAGTCGATCAGTAACGCCAAGTGATACTGTCAAGCTAGTGCCTTATCATCCACCTTCAGCAACCCGAACATATTTCATGGCTGTTTCTTGTAGTAAGTGGGTCTTTCTTTTGTAAGTAGATAATATACAATATAGCTGTACTATATTTAAACTTCTTGAGGAACATGAAGGTTCAAATGTTTGCCTTACATAGCTTACTATTCAATTCAAAGTGAGGGACTGTATTATTGTGTCATAAAATTTAATTTTTTTGTGTTTAGTTCTAGTTACGTAGTATTACATGCACACAGCTCACTTGTAAGAGACTGGAGCTCTTTTCTCTTAATAGAATATTTGTTTGGTTACATTTCTTTGGAAGGGAATAGTGATTTTGAATTAGTATGTTTGTTGCTAAACAAATGTGGGTTGCATTCTTGAAACTTATGTAATTAGCTTGCCTTTTTTGGAGGACTTTCCATTACCTCTGTTGATAATTTACAGATTTAGAAGAAGGAGTGGTGGAAGGTGAACGTGTCACAACTCCTGAAGGTTTTGTATTGTCACCACGGGGTTTGAACGATCAACAGGATGATGATCTCCGAGGTCAAGCAGAAGGCCAGAGGGAATTAGTCGTTGATGACTCAGAGCCGTCAAGCCCCACAGCATATCAGCATGAATCTAGAATGAAGTGTAAGTTGAATGCAAACAGCTTTATAGTTAGCACTTGAAAAGGGGCATTAATTGAGTGTCAGATTGTTTTAATAGAAGAAATAAATTGTTCTTACATAAATACAAACCCTCATTCTTTACATGGGGTTTGTGGTGGAAAAGGTAAATTTTATGTATGCAACTTACCAAGGAGTTACATAGCTATGGTGAAGTACTCTTAAAATATTGGTAGCTTTTGTATTGCAATACACTCCCTGAACACCTGAATTAGCCCTGGTCACTAACCAGCCCGAACTATATCCTCACATACTTATCCACTAAGTGGGTAATTTTAACTGTCAGCGTTACCAACGCTGCAGGTAAAATCTAGTCAAATGAGTTACCTATGTTACCGTTGGCAACGCTGCTGCAAATACTGGCCACCAGAGGCTTGTCCCCTCAATTGTTATTCGTTTGCGTGGCGAGCCGGACCTGGTCCTGCTCCCAGCGAACTTTTGGTCATGTAGCCCGACCCTCACAGTGTTTACCGAGGCCTTGATTGGGTTTTGATATCCTTGCCTTTCGTTTACGTCTCTTCTGATTTTCCCCGATTTGGATCATATTTCGATTGTTTTTGGAACTTCTCTGTTATCGTTGGGAGATGGTCAAGCCTAGCCAACAAATTCTTACTTCAATCTCTGTTTGATCAGCCTTGCCTCCAACAGTTGCGGGTTGAGATGTCGGCATACTTCGTTCCTCTGCCAGTGCAACAAGGGATAAGTATCCTCAAATGACCGACATTCCTTTTGTTCTAGTTGTAGGGAAGTGTAATGTATGTCATACAGAGGTGTATAGAATGTAAGGATTAGTTCATTAGATCACTGAGGACTACCAAAAGTATATAGAAGATAGCGGCAAAATCGCGAGAGTTAAGCCAAGAAGAGCTACAGTAGGAACAGTTCAGAATTGGAGGATAGAAAATGCCTAAATTGTTTGCTATTTCATGACAAAGCTAATTGAAATAAAGATAGCAGCAGTAGCGCAGGTTACACTAATCGTTCTCTTTCAGCTCCCCTGCCTGTTCCAGAACCAGCCCTAACGGGTGCCGGGGGTTATGGAGAACCGCAAGCACAGAGTGTAGGATCTGCCGGCCCCCCCGGCGCGGAGCAGGCAGTGTTAAGCAGCAGATTCCCCCTTGAAGTGTAAGTTCTAAGGTTAATGTAAAGTTAGGCCAGAGACAGATAAGTAGCAGTAATAGGTTGAGTAGTGTTTGGGAAGAGAATAGCTGGTTAGGTTCTCTGGGGTTCGAACTCCCTCGTAGTGTTTAGTGTGAAGGTTCGTCTTTAGAACCACCCATGGTTTTATTTCCCGCTTTGAGTTCTTTGCAACAGAAGCTTCTAGTCCGTGGTTGATCATTTGGATGTGGTTTCTGGTTTGGTTCAAAAGTTTTGCATAGCGCACCGTCGTCTTTGAAGGTACCTCATTCTGTCTGTGGGTAAATTTGGTTAGTCTTGCGGTAGTGGCAATCCTGGTGATCAGGTCTATTTCACTATTCGTATACGGCACGGTAATTATTATATCAGTTAATCTCTAGACAATGCATATGGTCTTTCGATAATTCAGTACAAGAGAAACTGCATAAATTAACACAGTAGTCCAGCCTAAAGTATCCTCTATACCACATGGCTGTTTAGTAATTACAAGTATTAGCCAATCCTGGAGATAAATGCATTTTGACTTATGATGATTCGCTACCAGGGTAATTGAACACGAAACGAAAATCGAATCGTATAATATTCGGTACAAGAATGTAATTGAACGAGAATCAGATTCGATTGTACTTCAGCATTGTTGGACTGTGTAGACTTGCCAGCTGTGTAATCCAATATTGTATGTATCCTCATATTATTGTATTGTCAATACGGTAGATCTACGTTACTATTCCGTGGTAGCCTAGAATATGGCAGGTGTGGTTTTTTTTCTATGCAGTTTTATCCTCCTGAACAAGAATTTTTGGTAATATTTATTCGGACGACTGTAAAACCCCCGGGAGCTTGTACTAAACACGGCAAAATACATTTGACACACCAATTCCTAGTGACTTTCGTATTCGCGGGGATGAACGATGCAGAATGCTTATATAGAAATACAGTGGTCCCCCCGTATTCGCGTTCTCCGGATTCGCGGACTCACACATTTGCGGATTTTTCTTTGGAACCTATCTAGAAATTATTCGCGGAAGGACTCGCCCATTCGCGGATTTTTCCGTCAAAAATAATCACTAATTACAAGTACCATCCTACTTACAACCAAGTTTGGTTCCGACCCACTGGTTGTAAGTCAGAATAGATGTAAGTCGAACCTTAGAAAGTGGCCAACATACTGGGTAGGGTATACTATCAAACCTTTGCTATATAAAAGTGCCTACTTAGTACTGTAATGTAATGTACAATCATTATTTCAATCTTTTTACCATAATGTACTTCTACTAATACATTTTAATCATTATGTAATAGTATATATTACGTACAATCAGGCATTGAGTTACAATGGGGTTAGGTTCATGCATGCATGTCAGAAGTCGATTCTTACGTAAATTGGTTTGCAATTCAGTCTACAGTACAGTTAATACCAAATGATGCTGCAGATAGGGCAGGGTAACTCAAACTGATGCTGCCTGAGTGATGAGAGTTCTCATGAGATGGCGCAGTGCCAAGTAACTCAATGGTCAACTGTCTGAAGTAAGGTTGTAAGTACGGGTGGTCGTATGTCGAGCAGGTTGTAAGTCGGATGGTAGTTGTAGTGTATTTTGATGTTTATTTTCATGACTAAATACATTTTTATGATACAAAAATGATTTACTAATTTTCAAATATTAATTTTGATTAATACTGTATTATTAAGTTTAATAAGTTTAAATGATATCACATAATAAAAATAATAATTCTCTCTCTCTCTCTCTCTCTCTCTCTCTCTCTCTCTCTCTCTCTCTCTCTCTCTCTCTCTCTCTCTCTCTCTCTCTACTACTACTACAAAGATGTGTTTTTTTGTATGATAAATAAATGATTTACTATTTTCAAATGTTAATATTAATTTATACAGCAATAATATCAATTCATTAAAGAAAATACCATAGTGAATTAGTAAGATTTTAGCTTATAAATTTAAAAAATTATGGAAGAATGTAGGAAATCCTAGTATTCTTTCGCTAACTCCAGGTACTAAAACTGTCATACGTATCAAGTTAAGTGACAGGAGGGGGAAGGAGCTGTTGTGCTGTTGCCATCAAGTGCTCATGAAATTCCCCCCCCCCCCCTCTCTCTCTCTCTCTCTCTTCTCTCTCTTCTCTCTCTCTCGATAATCTCTCTCTCTCTCTCTCTCTCTCTCTCTCTCTCTCTCTCTCATTTACTGAGACTCGAGATTTTTTTATAGTACTTGTACTATATGTTTTTAATACTTTCAAATAATAATAATATTAATAATAATAATAATAATAATATTAATAAGAGTAATAATATTAATAATAATAATAACTGTAATTACAAAATTCATATTATGTGATAGTATTTTAAAGGAATACAATACTAATCTATCCATGTCACTTTTAATTAAGGCTAACTCTCTCTCTCTCTCTCTCTCTCTCTCTCTCTCTCTCTCTCTGTAGTAGTCATCTTGCTTGGTGAGACGTTCCTGCGTGAAGTCAGATTAATCAACAGATATCACAAGTTTAACAAACGTCTAGAATTTGAGAAATATCTAGAAGTGATCGTGAACTATCGGTGATAAGATTAGTGTGAAAATAGTAGGATAAAGCGTCTTCTAAGTTAGTTTATCAAGTGAAATACTGTAAATCAGAACAAGATGGCAGCCAACTGCGGAAAAAATGGCGAGATTTAGCTTGCTTGGCAGATTCGCAATACGATGAGGTAGCAGGAAGGGAACTGGCATTTCTGATCTATGAAATCAGCAACAGTCCTAACCAAAAAGATACAAAAGCATTCATAGATATATTAGAAGGATACAATCCTTCAAACTGGAACAAATCAAATGAAAACATCTTGAAAATAATTGAAGAAGTTCCAAATAAAATCCAAGTGGTCAAGAGACTCATAAAGAAAATATACATAAACCAACATATTCCGACAAAGAAAATGAATAAGGTGAACCTTGTGAATATCCTAATTGATGCATTAGGAAAAAGAATGCCAAAAGCATGTAAACTGTGTAAGGTGTGGTATAGCATAGTTAATCCACAAAACCTAATCAGAAAATGTGCTGCATGCAACATTCCGACCCATCCACAGTGTGCTGAGGTAATGCAAGATATGAGAAAAGACAAAAGAATTTTTTGCTCAACATGTCTACCATGGATAGACAATGTTATTAAATCAAGATTGAATGTACAAATAGTTGAGGATGAAGAAGAAGGAGGAAGAAGAAGAAGAAGAAAGGAAGCAAGAAGAGGAAGAAGAAGAAGAAGAGGAACGTAGAGAAGTAAACAAAACTGAAATGACAGAAAAAGATAAGGAAAACAAAGAACAAGATAAAAGTATGGATGCAGAGATACTCATTGATACTACATATGAGGCTATAAGCAGCATACTACGAAGAAATAATTACGATATGACAACACAAAAGAAAATGCCGAAGAGGCTCTACCCAGATCTACACAATGACGGGAAAGAGGAAAAAATATACAAAAAAGACAAAGTCTGCAACCTTTTGAAAAGAGGGAATTGCAGATTTGGAGAAAAATGTTACTACAAACATCCTAAGGTATGTCACAACTATGAAATATATGGTAAATGTGCATACCTAGATGGCTATGAGGATGATTGCAGAGATCTACATCCAAAAATATGCAAAAACCTAAAAGAAGGAAAAGGATGTAAGTTCGACAAAAAATGTAAATATATGACCCCTGTAGCCATGAAAAATAATCAAATAAATAACCAATCAAGTAATAAAATCCAAAATAAGAAAGAAACAAATAAAGAGAGGAATGAAGAATATCAGGTAAAAGAAAAAAGCAAGCCATCAACGAGATATGCAGAGGTGTCTGCAAAAAATTTCAATGCATCAGCTCCAAGATTCTACTCAAGAGATAATAAAACTGTTTTTATATGCAAGAGGATATTGCAGATATGGAGGAAAATTGCAGATTCAAGACACAAAATGAATAATTATGATGAAGGAAGAACAAATATTATGGAAAAGTTGGATTTTTTAATGACAGAATTTCTGGAAATGAAAAAAAGAACACATACCAGAACAGGAAGAGACATGGGAAATCCTTGTTATTACCAATATTAAATGAAGGAGAAAATACGCAACCATCATAGTGATGAATGCGCAGGGTTTAGTTACGAGTAACTCAAAAAGAAAAATAGAGTACTTAGAAGAACTAACCCAAATTGGAAAAGAAAATAGATATAATGAATATAAGTGAAACCTGGTATTCCCAGAGATGGGAATGATGATCAAATAAAAGGGTTCCAAACTTATAGATCAGATAGAAAAAATAGGAATCAAGGGGGAACCGCAATATATGGGAAAGACAAAAAACAAGGAAAAATATATGAGAAATATAGTAACTCAGAATGTGAACTAATAGCGGTAGAATTTGAATCTGAAAAATTAATGAACATAGTAATATATAGACCTCCTAATACTAAAGAGTTTGACTTAATAATAGAAAAATTGGATGATATATGTAGAAATCACAAGGACTGGACATTCCTACTATCTGGAGACTTCAACTTTCCTTCGTAGACTGGAAAGAACGAAGAATAGGAGATTGTGGATGTACTTATACATATAAAAAAGAGAGTAATAGTAGTGCAGAAGATAAGAGGCAATTCGAAAAGCTATTAGATATGCTACTAGAATACAACATTCAACAAATAAATCACCTGCCAACAAGAAAGGAAAATACTTTAGACCTAGTATTTGTGAACGAGATGAATTATGTTAAAGAAATAATAGTTTATAATGCGAGTATTTCAGACCATAATGTCATAGAATTATCAGTCCATTCCAAAGCAAGTGAAAACAGAGATAAGCAAGAAATGAAAAAGTGGGAAGGATATGGAAAATACAACTTCTACAGTAAAAATATAAAATGGTCAGAAATAAATGAAGAATTAAACAAAGATTGGGATAACATTTTCGTAAGTGACGACATAAAGGTAAATACGGAGATATTATATAAAATATTAGAGAAAATAGTGGAAAATATATTACCGAATAAGAAAAGTAAACATCAGTCATGCATACCAAGAGACAGAAGGATCTTGTTCCAGAAAATCAGAAAGTGGAAAAAAGGTCTTGCAAAAGAAAAAAATGCATGGAAAGTTATAGAAAAAAAAGTAATATAGAAATGCAGAACAAAACGATTATACAATCAAAAGAAATGAAAAACGGGACTTGGAAGAAAAAACCCTATTAAATATCAAGCAAAATCCCAACTGTTATACTCATATGCGAAGAAGATGAATAAAAGAAGAATAGAAATAGGCCCTCTCAAGAATTGAAGGGAGATTAACGAATGAAAAAAAGGAAATTTGCAACATATTGGCAGAACGATATAAGAGAGAATTCACCCCTAGAATAGATATGAAGATAATGATATAGAAGTAAGGGATGAAAATAGTGAATATTTAGCTGACATAGATATTAATGAAGCTGATATTGTGCAGGCTATTAATGAAATTAAAAATGGAGCTGCTGCAGGGCTGGATGGAGTGCCTGCTATTTTGTTAAAGAAAGTAGTTCATTGTATCGCAAAGCCACTTGCAATATTATTAAGACAAAGTGTAGATACAGGCAAGATTTATGATGAGCACAAATTAGCAATTATATTACCCCTACTTTCAAAAGTGATCAAGACTAGAGGCAAGTAATTATAGGCCTGTGAGTCTAACATCACATATTATGAAACGTGGTACGAAACAGGGTAATGAAGAAAAATATTATGAAACATTTAATAAAAAATAATTTGTTTAATAAGGACAACATGGTTTCGTACCCGGAAAAAGTACACAAACCCAACTGTTAGTCCACCGTGAGAACATATTCAAAATATGAAAAGCGGAACAATGAAACAGATGTGGTTTATTTAGACTTTGCAAAAGCTTTTGACAAAGTAGACCATAATATATTAGCGAAGAAAATTAGAAAACACAATATCGTGGATAAAGTAGGAAGATGGTTAAAAGAATTTTTACACAACAGAAAAACCAGATAGTTATTGCAAACGACGAGAAATCGGATGAAGCCAAGGTAATATCCGGTGTGCCGCAAGGTACGGTGTTAGCTGCAATACTGTTTGTTATTATGATTGAAGACATAGACAGTAATGTTAAGGATTCGGTAGTGAGTAGTTTCGCAGATGACACAATAAGTAGAGAAATTACTTGTGATGAAGATAGGAACGCTCTACAAAGAGACCTTAACAAAGTATATGCTTGGGCAGAGGTAAATCGGATGGTATTTAACTCTGATAAATTTGAATCAATAAATTATGGAGACAGAGAAAGAAAGCTATATGCATATAGGGGACCTATAATGAGACAATCACAAATAAGGAAGCAGTTAAAGACCTTGGTGTGATGATGAATAGGAACATGTTATGCAATGATCAAATAGCAATTCTGTTGGCAAAATGTAAAGCAAAAATGGGAATGTTGTTACGGCACTTCAAAACAAGAAAAGCTGAACACATGATTATGCTTTATAAAACATATGTTCGTAGTCCACTTGAATATTGCAATATGATATGGTACCCACACTGTCAAAAGGATATTGCACAAATAGAGAGTGTACAAAGGTCCTTTACAGCTAGAATAGAAGAAGTTAAAGACCTTGACTACTGGGAAAGACTACGACTCCTTAAAATTATATAGGTCTAGAAACAGGAGAAGAGAACGCTACAAATGGATAATTCAGGCATGGAAACAGATAGAAGGAATAGCAGAAAATATCATGGAACTAAAAATATCAGAAAGAGCAAGCAGAGGTAGATTAATAAGCCCCAAAAACTATACTAGGAAAATAAGGAAAGCACAGGACATTAATCCACTACACACCAGCATCGATAAGTGCAGCGTCTATTCAATGCGTTGCAGCTCATCTGAGGAATATATCAGGAGTGAGCGTAGATGTGTTTAAGAATAAGCTCGACAAATATCTAAACTGCATCCCAGACCATCCAAGATTGGAAGATGCAAAATATACCGGAAGATGTACTAGCAACTCTCTGGTAGACATTAGAGGCGCCTCACACTGAGGGACCTGGGGCAACCCGAACAAGATGTAAGGTCTGTAAGGTAAGGTCTCTCTCTCTCTCTCTCTCTCTTTTGCCACACAAAATAATAATGTGTCATAGTGGTAACTCCCTCCCTCTCTTTCGCTGGAAGTGTTATAAGTATTTTTTGAGAGAACAGAGAGATAAACACTCTCTCTCTCTCTCTCTCTCTCTCTCTCTCTCTCTCTCTCTCTCTCTCTCTCTCTCTCTCTCTCACTTTTACCGAGATGAAAGAATTTTTATGGTACTAGTATGTAAAATGTTTATTGATAATTTCAGTTATTTAATAATAATAATAATAATAATAATAATAATAATAAAACTGTAATTACAAAATTCATAATGGTAGTATTTTAAAGAGATGAAAATTACCTTTCCATTTCACTTGTAAGGATAACTCCTCTTTCTTACTGAGATGAGAGAATTTTTATGGTAAATGCACGTGTTTATTTTATTTTAAAATAATAATAATAATAATAATAGAAGTACGTAGTAATAATACGATAACTAATTTCAAAAATGAAAACAATTCTTCCCTTTGTCCTTTTTCTATCAATCCAAATTTCCCTACCTCATAACTCCAGTGACGCTCGGGAGCTGGAAAGTAACAATGCCATACGAATTTAATGGTTTTATGTAATCTCTCTCTCTCTCTCTCTGTCTCTCTCTCTCTCTCTCCTGAGATGAGATCATTTTCATGGACATGTATGTAATAAGTTTATCATTATTATTTTCCAATAATAATATGTACTATAACTAAGTACAAAATTCATATCTGAGTATTTTAAATACAATAATCATTCCATTTCTATCTTTTAAATACTGTATGGACACTCTCTCTCCTCTCTCTCTCTCTATCTTCTCTCTCTCTCTCTCTCTCCTTCTCTCTCGCTCTCTCTCTCTCTCTCTCTCTCTCTCTCTCCTCTCTCTCTCTCTCTCGCAACAAGATACTTGTCATACATTTGGTGTTTCTATTTCTTCCTTTTATCTCTCTCGCTCTCAGCAAAATTGAATTGATAGACGACAAACATAATTGCACAGTCCTCTCTTTCCCTCTTCTCTGGAGAAATATATGTATTTATGGGAGGGGAAAAAGTTGCCTACAGACGTTCATTTCAATCTTTTGAAACCGTAAGGAGTTATTCTTCTCTCTCTCTCTCCTCCTCTCTCTCTCTCTCTCTTCCTCTCCTCTCTCTTCCTCTCTCTCTATCTCTCTCTCGTCTCTCTCTCTCTCTCTCTCTCTCTCTCTCTCTCTCTCTCTGTGTGCTATTGGCTGTTTATATATTTCTAATGGTAAAATGTTTAAGATGACTTTAAAATGATATTAATAATACCAATTCAATGGTATATTTGATGTAGGATAATACTTTAAGTAGACATTTGGTATTTGTGATTTCACATACAATTGCTTCCTTTGTAAAAAGAAAATGGGTCTCAAATAGTAACAGTATGAAAGAAAATGTGCATGACTGAATACTTATGGGGGGACTGAATTATTTTCACATATGTAACTAAGTCATGCAGTACGTACATAGTATGTATTTATGTATAACCATAAAATGTAAGATTTACTTTAAAATAGTATTAATAATATTTCAAAGATTAATATGAACCATAATAGGATATTTTATGTTTATTTGATGAAGGATGGTCTTTTTAGGGATACTTTGGTGTTTGCATGTTCAGGATAGGAGTTTATGAGCATTTTTAGAGGGGGGTTCCAAACATTTGCGGATTCTAACTATTTGTGGGGGGTCTGGTACGCACCCCCCGCGAATACGGGGGGACCACTGTACCCCTATTTTAACTCATTCTTGCCCGAGGAAAATTGAGGAAGTATAGTTATTCCCAAAGCGCTTCTTGGCCCTGATTGGCTGGCTCGGTCTGACCTAACTAAGCTCCTCCCCCACCTATTCCTTGCTTTCGCCTTGCAGTGGTCAAGCGGTAGGCGGTCTTTTAACTATGACATTTTAACATAGCTGATAATGGTATCATGTATCATATAAATCAGAAATCATAAGAATTTGTACATTTCATTACTTTCCTAGAATGTTCCTTCTGGTAAGGGAATTCGGTAGTATGACGTTTTCATCAGTTTAGCAGACAAATTTCCGTCAGTAATTACATGATGCCTCATGCCAATTACAGTTACGAATATAATTACCAGTTGCATCATCAAAATTACATGTAAAATTTGATATGAGATAGGTTAAGATTTAAACTTAAATTACCTTGAAATTGTGTAATTGATTACAATTCAATGGAATTACAATTACAAGTTGCCATTAACGCATAGCCCTACTTGGTTTGGGGGGGGGGGGGGGGGGGGGGCACGTTCCTTCACTCCAGATGCAACCATCTCATTGGGTCTCAGCGAATGTTCTTGGTGATAATTAGCATAAATCAGTATCTGGATACTTTACTTATATTGGAACGAAGTCATAGTGTTCGTCTCACGACGTAATTTCAAGTACAAATTCACTAATACGTCTTATTGCAACTACATTTTTCCCCTCTGTTGAGAGGTGGGGTAATTTTCAGTGATTCCGTTCGTTTTCATTTTTTCTCATCGGTATTACGAGCTTTACGTAATTTATCTCTGTCAGTGTGAGAACAACAGTAATGAGCTCTTTCATGCTAGTAGTTTTCTTTTTACCACGACTTTGTTTTGAATTCACCCAAAGCTTGGAGAATTTTATTCATGTTGCCGAAGCCCGTAATATTACCTTAACAGCTTCAGCTACATTTATAACATAAATACTGTAAGTGTTTACTGTCGTATGTGGTTTGAATACAATAACGGATGTTGCTGTATTAGCAAACAGTGTCTCATTCGGTTGTTCATGGCTGTACACAGTTATACGTATATATCGTTAAGATAATACTTATTAACTTAGAAGATGGTGTAAAATTATGGAGGTGGAGAAGTTAGACGATTGTAATTTGGTCCTCTCTCTCTCTATCTCTTCTCTCTGTTCCTCTTCTCTCTCTCTCTCTCTCTCTCTCTCTCTCTCTCTCTCTCTCTCTCTCTCTCTCTCTCTCCTGCTCCTTCCATTTACTTTCCTCCTTTCATATTCTCTTTCTTCATCTTACTTTCCACCATCTAACACTTGATTCATAGTGCAACAGAGAGGTTTTCCTCCTGTTACACCTTTTACTGTCAATTTCCTTTTCAGCGCTGAATGACCTCTTAGTCCCAATACTTGACGTTTGGCCGAAATTGGGTATTGCAACCATCTCGCTGCCTGACTGCACGAGGCTGCCTGCGCCAGCTGCACACGAGATATAGAAACTTATTTTCAAAATGTAGTAGCGTCGATTTTAATTACTAACCCCATCGTAAAATTGATTTATCATAACACGAATAACAGTAGTTTGAATACGGACTGTATTCACGATCACGTCTTGAGGAATTTTCCTGAGTTTTTAATGATGTTTGCCAAGGTTATCATGGGGAACAGAACCTGTCTAGTTTCTTTTCTTTCCCAGTTTCTTCTAAAACTTATGTCTCTACACAGTCTTCTTTATTTGGTCATTCTTCGGAGATCGCTTCGGGGTTGTCTCTCTTTCTCCTGTTTCTTTGCCATTAACACACCAGAGCAAACAGTTTTTTCACCATTTCATCCTGAAATTTGAGAATTTCGAAGACCTCTCTCTCTCTCTCTCTCTCTCTCTCTCTCTCTCTCTCTCTCTCTCTCTCTCTCTCTCTCTCTCTTCAGGGTCGAGGGAAGTAATTTTGGTGGGGCTGTATTCTTAGCACCTTCCACGGATCCCGTAGTTCTCAGGCTGCTGGTCTCGATGCTCAAAGGCGGTTTCAGTGTCCGCACAACGTATTTTTATCCTCCTGTACTGGGTTTGAGACGTAATTGTCCGCCGTAGTTCTTGCTGGGTCTACGGAAGTCGGCGATTCGTCTTCCCCATCGTTAACTGTGTCAGTATAGTTTGTGTCCTCAGCCTCTCCTTTCATAGAGTAGCTGGTAATCTTTCTCCAGTTCCAACTTAATGCTTTCAGGGTTGGAGGCATATATCGCGCCTACCGCGGCTATTCCTGGGGCTACTGAAGTTGTCAGTTCGCCTGCACCATCATTAGTAACGTGTTCATGTCCTCCTTTCGTTAGGGTAGCTGGTAATTTCCTTCTTCGGTTCCCATTGGTTCCGCAGCTCGTAGCCTGTCCTAGAGGCACCCTTGGTGCATGAGGCACAAGTTGGTTTTCTCCACCCGCACAAGGTCGGCATTAGGTGCTCCGGGTTACTCCGAGTGTGGCTTCTTCCTTGTTTCTCTCCTTTCTCAGTCTTTTCCTATGAATAGTTCCATTAATCTTTCAAGGTGTTCAATTCCTGGGTTTCTGGGAGTACTTCCTCCCCTGACTTGATCAATGTAGCTTCAGCTACAGACTTCCGTCCTATTTAACTATTGGTGTAACCGGCGTTAGTTGAATCGCGTTTTGCGACCTCTTTGCTTTTGGGGGCGTTGCTCGCCATTGTAGTCGGCCAGGTGTCATGTCATAGTCACTGGCTGGTGCAGGGTTTTCGCAAACGAGAGAGACTGGCTCAGGTTGTCTTCGTCTTGGTTAGTGTACGTTTGGCGCAAAAGTGTTTTGTTTACTCGTAGAGGTGGTCATGCATCGCCAATGTATATTCGGTTCAGGTGTAACGTTAACGTCACTGGGTAGTGAGGGTAGGCGCAGTTGAGTGAGATTGACTCAGGGTTATGTCATAGTATTTAGTTCTTACACGAATTACGGAACTGGAGATGGTTGGCACTTGTGAGGGGGTGGACAGCGGTCGGACAAGTGTTACGTCATCGTGCTTGGGAGGGGGGGTGCGGGATTGCGCAGTCGAGTACGACTTGTTCAGGAATTTATCATCGTCTTATGTGGATGTTGTGAGTTGAGGGGTGTTTCTCAGAACCTGGAATGTTTGACAACCTCTTCACTTACGTTTTGATGGGGTTCGCATAACAGACTAACTTTCGGCTGCCTGTACTATCTTCTTGTCAAGAAGAGGAAGCCAACTTCTTGTTAAATCATCTGCCTCAGCACTTTCGGGCATCCATAAGAGGGTTCTGTTGAGAGCGCCTCTTGCGCTCGGCAACGGTCTTTTAGAAACAACTTGTCTTCTCGATGGTCAATTTCGTGTCGTCGTCGTCATACTGTGTCCGGTTCGAGCTCAGTTTTCTTTGTCACGTACTGAGGAACTTTTACCTTGTCCGAGAATCTTATTTGGTTTCCCTAGGTGCCCTCCTAGTTCCTTTTTCCAAAGTGCAGTCAGTTTCTTCTTGCGACTGGTTCTTCATTGCTTTCGGAGCTTTCTATTTGGGGTTTCGTGTCCAAGGGCGCAAGGTATTGCGGATGGATACCCTTCGGCTTTCGGGAGGAATTATTCGGTGTTTGCGATCGTGTAGGCAGTTATTTGAGAGTCGGTGTGGATTTTTCACAACGCTCAACCTTAGGGTTTTTCAGTTTCTTCAGAGAAAGGTTACTCTCTGGGTTCTGTCGTTGCAGTAACTTAGTTTTGTAGCCAGCTTGTTATCATCAGGATGTTAGAAGTTTGGGTAGTCAGTGATAGTCTAAATGAACTCGAGTGTTTCTGTTGATCGAGCTTAGACTGAGTGTATTGTTCCTTTAGGCCCTTGAGGTTAGGCAGATCCTGATGGTCATGTTGGAATAACTACAACTTCATCAGCACAAGTCATTTGCGCCAGGGAGCAGCAGCGAGGTCCTGCAGACTCAACTTCGCCTCCATACATGAAAGGCTAGATAGCCACATGGGAGGTTCCTCCATACATGGGAGGTTCACTGTTTCCCCTCCATACATGAGAGACTAGATAGCCACATGGGAGGTTCATCGTTTCCCCTCTATACATGAGAGGTATAGAATACCACTTGGGAGGTTCTTCAGACTCAGGCGGTACCTTGGACTTGACACTGATGGTAAGGTAGTTCCTCTGCAAGCATCTTTACCTACTGAGTTGGATGACCAGGTGAGGAGAATTGTTTTTACCTCCATGAATAAGAAGTATAGATTATCACATGGAAGGTACTTCGGACTCAGAAGGTACCTTAGACTCAACACTGACGTTGAGGTACTTTCTTTGCAAATAAACTCACCTACTGAGGTAGATAATTAGGTGAGGATACATACATTTATACTTGGTAGGTTGATTATGAGTTACCTGCGTATGCTCTGTGGACAGGTCGGGCTGAATTAGATTGATCCCACCTCCATTAAATGTTGTTATTCGGGCTAATTCAGGTGTTCAGGGAGTGTATTGCAATATGAAGTTTTCATTGTAAAACTAATTTTCATACATTCAACTTCCCTGCCAGATACTTAACTATAGACTCCGTCATTCCCAACAGAAATTCAAATTTCGCGGCACCCGCTACAGGTAGGTCAGGTGATCTACCGGCCTGCCGCTGGATGGCAGGAGTAGGAACCATTACCATTCTAGAACCAGATTTTCTCTGTCGCCGGGGCTGGTAACATTGTTTGCTAGTTCCTCCTGACTTTGACTTTCGAATTTCATCGCCAATGATCTTCTAGAGCTGATAGTTTGGTGACGTATTGGATCTCTGGCCTGGCATACGCTTTTGTGGACTGTTTTTTATTTTGGATTGGATTGTTCTCAGAATGTCTGATACTTCGTTTTCGTTCAGAGTGTGTGTGAATGAAAATTGTTATGTGAGACTACCGAATGCTTCGGTAGATCCTTACACGACTTGTAAGAATTGTAGAGGGAATGAATGCTCACAATTGAATACATGTGAAGAATGCAAGAAATTAAATGAGGAGGAATGGAAAATACTTGATTCTTATTTAAGAAAATTGGAAAGGGATAGGGCTAGAAAAGCCTATTCCAAGAGTTTGAGTAGGTCGGTCTCTAACGAGCCAGTTAGTGGTCGCTTGCCTGTCTCTAATCCAAATGTTTCCTCCCATACAGCTTTACCTTCTCAATTGTCCGACTCTGCATTAACATCGGAAATTGCAAATCTCAAAGCTTCGCTTTTGGAAATGGAGCGTAAGTTAAAGGATTTAGAAGGTAAGCATAATGATAGTGTTCCCAGTGAAGTGGAGGGTGCGTCTGATCGGCTCTGTCTCGCTCCCAGGTCTAGACCTCTTCCAAGCTCCCAAGCCCAGAGGAGAAGGAATGTCGAAAGCCGCAGGGAGGTTTCAGGGAATCCCCACTGGTCAGGCGTCCCCTCAGAGGTTCTGTAGTTGCGTCCCAGACTGCCAAGGATAGCCATTGGAAAGGCATCCTAAAACAGTGCTTTTCTTCTTCCGATTCTTCTTCAAAGAAAGGATGGAGTTCGGACAGACTGTCGAGACCTTCTAAGAGATCTTGGAGGTCGCCAGCTTTCGACTCCAGGCCGAAAGAATTTCCAGAAGAATATCCTCCGGAAAAGAAGAAAAAGGAGGGATTTCCAACAAATGCGCCTCCCCCTACATCGGAATTGGAAAGAGAAGACGCAGTTACGAAGATCTTGGAACAAATGCAAAAGCAGATATCTTCTTTAGTAGGAGTGTTGAAGAAGGATCCTCCCAGGAGAAAGGATAGATTCCTTCCAGTAAAAAGATCCCGTCCGATTGAAGTCTCTGAGAGCTCGGACGAGGCACCTGCCAGGAGTCTGGCGCCAGTCTCCTGTCAGGCGCAAAGCGCCTGCTAGGCGAGAGAATTTTGATGAATGGCGAAAAGCACCTAAAACTCCTGCTAGACACAAAGCGCCTCAAGCGCCTGAAACGAGGCGCAAAGAGCATGAAGCGCCTGAGGCTAGGCGTAAAACACCTCAGCCTCCTTCAAAAGCGCCTACCAGCCGTCAAGTGTCAACTAGGCGCAAGGCTCCAACCAGCCGACAGGAGCCAGGCTTCAGGCGCTATGAATCAGAAGCTTCATCAGGAATGGAGTTAGAGACGGACCAAGAGGCTCCTCTTTGGGAATTTTCGCAGGATCAGTTTTCGCCTGACAAGGTCTCTAGATGTCGCACAGGCGGTCGCAGCCCGTCAGGATCGGCCTGATTCTGCGAAAGGTGAAAGACGTTCAAGGCCTTCTCCTGATAGGGACGGGAGTTGTCGCACAGGCGGCCGTCGCCCTTGTCAGGAGGGTCTTACTGTAACTAAAGGCAAAAAGCAATATCGGCCTTCGCCTGGCAGGGGCTCAAGATGTCGCACAGGCGGCCGTAGCCCTTGTCAGGTTGGAGTTGGTGTTGCTAGGAGCCCTTCACCTTGCCTAGAGAGGAGTCACCCTCCGGTTGCAAACTCTTCTCCAAATATCACTCCTCATGACATAGAAGATGCCTCGGACTCGGAAGAAAATAAGGGGGCAGGTCTTTTGGACTATAAGACCTTGACAGCCCTCTTATTGAAAGAATTCGGGGAGTCTCTGAACCCTGCTGCCCCTCCTTCTTCTCGGTCTTTATTTTCGAGTACGAAGACTGCAAAGTCTTCCTCTTTTTTGAAGATGCAACTTACCATCTCAATGAAGAGGGCTTTGCAGTCTTTCGGAAATTGGCTTAAAACCAGGAAGGAGGCTGGGAAGACTGTGTTTACCTGCCCCCCTTCCAGACTATCGGGAAGAAAAGGGATTTGGTACGACACGGGCGAATCAATGGGACTTACTCTTTCCTCCTCTGCTGAAGCGGACTTCTCAACCTTGGTGGAATCGGCAAGAAGACACGCTCTTCCAGCAGCCAAAACGAACTGGACGATGTTGGAAATGGACCATCTCCTAAAGGGAGTATTCCATGTCTTGGAAGTTTTTAACTTCCTAGACTGGTCCCTTGGGGCTTTGGCCAAGAAGACTCAAGACCCTGATTTTTTGGAACCAGAAGTCCTGCATATTTCCCACACTCTTACTGAGAAGGCAACACAAGATTTGCTTGTGCAATCGGCAAAGAAGCCAAGATCAGCCGTTCCTGTCACGAGGAGGGAGCCAAGAAGTGTCCAACAGCCCTTTCGAGCTAGCTCTTCAAGCCGAGCCACTTGGAAGAGAGGAGGGGAAAAAAGAGGAAGATCTTCCGTTAGAGTCCCGAAGAAGAATCCAAAATGATTTTCCAGTCCTCCAAGCACCAGTAGGGGCCAGACTTCTGAGATTTTCAGAAGCATGGGCCTCGAGGAAAGCAGATTCTTGGTCCCTAGAAGTGCTCAAGAAAGGATACCTCATCCCCTTCAGGAACAGACCTCCATTGACGACGACACCGAGGGAGCTGTCAGCGAGGTACAAAGATCCTGTAAAAAGAGATGCCCTGTTCGGGTTAGTACAGCAAATGTTGGAGAAGGAGGCCATCGAGTCAGTACAGGATCCTCACTCCTGGGGCTTTTACAATCACCTCTTCTTAGTGCCAAAGGCCTCGGGAGGGTGGAGGCCAGTCCTGGACGTGAGTGCATTGAACCGCTTCGTGGAGAAGACAAAGTTCTTCATGGAGACTTCCAACTCGGTCCTTGCTGCTCTGCGTCCAGGAGATTGGATGGTCTCCCTCGACCTTCAAGATGCTTACTTTCACGTCCCCCTGCACACTTTATCGAGAAAATATCTTCGATTCATGGTGCAGGGAAAGATTTATCAATTCAGGGCTTTGTGCTTCGGCCTCTCGACAGCTTCTCAGGTGTTTACGGCGTTGATGAGGAACATAGCAAGATGGCTACATCTGAAGGGGGTGAGACTATCGCTTTACTTGGACGACTGGCTCATAAGAGCTCAGTCAAGACAACAGTGTTTGGAGGACTTGGAGATAACTCTGGAACTAGTCAGATCTCTCGGATTGCTCGTGAACCTCGGGAAGTCTCAGACGATCCCCAGCCAGGACATTGTCTATCTGGGGATTCGGATGGATTCTCGGGGTTTTCGAGCATATCCATCCCAAGAAAGAATTACGAGGGGAATGGAAAAGATCTCGGCCTTCCTAGAGAAAGGACGAAGCTCAGCGAGGGAATGGCTCAGTCTTCTGGGCACCCTTTCGTCGCTAGAGCAGTTCGTTTCTCTGGGGAGGCTGCACATGAGACCCTTGCAGTTCCACCTAAGGAGAAGTTGGAACAGAAAGGCAGGAGAACTGACAGATACCTTTCCCATAGAGGAAAACATCAAGAACCACTTACGATGGTGGTTAGGACCTCTAAAAAAGAACGAGGGAGTGTCCTTGTCTCTGCAGAACCCTCACCTAGTGTTGTTCTCCGACGCCTCGGAAACGGGATGGGGAGCAACACTAGGGACGAAGGAAGTGTCAGGCAGCTGGACCAAAGAACAGAAGACCTGGCATATAAATGCAAAAGAGCTCATAGCCATTCATTTGGCTCTGAGACATTTCGAGGACGAAGTCAGAGGCGTGGTGGTCCAGGCCAACTCGGACAACACCACGGCTCTGGCATATATAAGAAAGCAGGGGGGACACACTCTTTCTCCCTTTACGAGTTGGCAAGGGATCTGTTGGTCTGGACGGAGGAACGAAAGATAGTGCTCCTGACGAGATTCGTTCAAGGAGGGAGAAATATAAGGACAGACAGATTGAGCAGGAAGAACCAGGTCCTTCCAACAGAATGGACCCTTCATTCAGAAGTCTGCCAGCAACTATGGTCTCTTTGGGGGAAGCCTCAAGTAGACCTGTTTGCAACGATCCTCTCCAGAAGGATGGAGAATTTCTGCTCGTTGGGGGAGGATCCCAGAGCCCTGTCAGTCGATGCCATGCTCATGAGTTGGACGGGCATAGACGCATATGCTTTTCCTCCATTCAAGATACTGGGGGAAGTGATAAGAAAATTTGTATCCTCGGAAGGAATGAGGATGACATTAATCGCTCCCTATTGGCCCGCTCGAGAATGGTTCACAGAGGTACAGGAATGGACGGTGGACTTCCCCAGATCTCTTCCCGAAAGGAAAGATCTGCTCAAACAACCCCACTTCGAGAGATATCACGAAAACATCCACGCTGTCGCCCTGACTGCCTTTCGACTATCGAAAGATTGGTCAGAGCGAGAGGCTTTTCTCGCAAAGCTGCGAAAGCAATTGCGAGAGCTAGAAGATCCTCTACAATGCGGATATACCAATCGAAGTGGGAAGTTTTCCGTAGATGGTGCAAAGTGAAGAAGCTGTCCTCCTCCGACACCTCTGTGACCGAAATTGCTGATTTCCTTCTATATTTGCGGGAGGAATCGCAATTAGCAGTATCCACTATAAAGGGTTATAAGAGCATGTTATCTGCTGTGTTCAGGAACAGGGGCCTGGACATAGATAATAACAAAGACCTTCATGATTTGATTCGATCATTTGAAACGACTAAATCAAGGGCTTCACTTACCCCTAGCTGGAACCTAGATGTGGTTCTCAGATACCTCACATCAGAGAAGTTCGAGCCTCCTAATAAAGCGTCCTTCAGAGACATTACAAGAAAGTGTATTTTTCTGATAGCTCTCGCTACTGCAAAAAGAGTAAGCGAATTGCAAGCTCTAGACTCGAGAGTGGGCTTTAAGGGAGACTCTACAGTGGTATCTTTCAGACCTTTGTTTTTAGCAAAAAATGAAAATCCCTCAAGACCGTGGCCCAGAAGCTTTGAAGTGAAAGGGCTTTCTCAATTAGTCGGAAATGAAATTGAAAGATCATTATGTCCTGTTAGAGCATTAAAATTTTACTTGCAAAAGAAGAAACAGTTGCAAGGTTGCAATCAAAGTCTCTGGTGTGCGGTTAAGGACCCAAAGAGACCAATGTCTAAGGATGCCTTAGCTTTTTTTGTTAGGAATGTGATAACTGAAGCGCACATGAAGTGTAAGAGTGATTCATTTACGACATTAAGAGTTAAAATGCACGAGGTACGGGCAGTTGCTACATCGTTATCGTTCAGTAAGAACATGTCGATGTTTGCCTCCCATTACTTAAGGGATGTAAGGGTAACATACGAGAAATGCTTCTCTCTGGGTTCGTATGTATCAGCAGATACAGTGCTGGGTAAAGGAGATAAGACTGATCCTTAACTTATTCTTTATATTTTGTATAGTTTCGATTTGAAATAATTTGGTGTGGAGTTTTTAAGGTTGTTTGAAAGGTGGTTGGGGATAACTTCTTTCAATCGTAAGTACTAATCCACGGTTAGGATCGGGTGATCGGGATCAGTCTTGTTCTCCTTGATTATGTCATTAGGCATAGGTATATTGTCGTGTAAGTGGATAAGACCCCAGTGACAATTGCCATCAGGTTCTGTCGAGTAAGTGGATCAGACCCCATTGACATCCTGGATTATGCCATTAGGCATAGGTATATTGTCGTGTAAGTGGATAAGACCCCAGTGACAATTGCCATCAGGTTCTGTCGAGTAAGTGGATCAGACCCCATTGACATCCTTGATTATGCCATTAGACATAGGTATATTGTCGTGTAAGTGGATAAGATCCCAGTGACAATTGCCATCGGGTTCTGTCGAGTAAGTGGATAAGACCCCATTGACAGACCACACAAGAGCTCTCAACCATAGGTCACGTCCTCGCTGAGGCTCTTGAGGCGAAGCAGACTTCTAAGCAATAGCTATGAATTCTTATGCCAACAGGTAGGAACCAGGGTATTATTATTAATTAATTTTATTACCTACAATGTATGTGGTTTACCTGTCTAATCAGTAATTAGCTGTCTCTTACCCTCCGCCAAAGGTGCCAATCAGCTAAGTACAGTGGACCCCCCGTATTCGCATTCTCCAGATTCGCGGACTCACACATTCGCGGATTTCTCTCGGGAAAGTTTCCCTGCATTATTCGCGGAAAATTCGCACATTCGCGGTATTTTTCTATGATAAATATCCACAAATTCCTGGTTTTTTTGATGAATTTCATCATAAAATGCACTTTTTGTGATAAAACTATTAAAAAAAATCATATAGGAAAATTTTTAGTGGGTTTTTCTTGAGTTCTAACTAACAAAATAGGCTATTTTTAGCATTTTTATATGGTTCCAAACATTCGCGGGTTCTAACTATTCATGGGGGGGTCTGGTACGCATCCCCCGCGAATACGGGGGGACCACTGTATATATCTGGCAGGGAAGTTGAATGTATAAATAAATGATATTGTTATTGTACAATAAAGTTTCATACATACTTACCTGACAGATATATACGATTAAATGGCCCACCCAGCCTCCCCTCAGGAGACAGGTGGAAGAGAAAATCTGGTTCTAGAATGGTAATGGTTCCTACTCCTGCCACCCAGCGGCAGGCCGGTAGATCACCTGACCTACCTGTAGCGGGTGCCGCGAAATTTGAATTTCTGTCGGGAACGACGGAGTCTATAGCTGAGTATATATCTGTCAGGTAAGTATGTATGAAACTTTTCTGGGCTCAGCTCGTGTCGCTGCGCGAAATATCCTTTAATCTATTATTTCTAGGGTAAATGTACTAACACATACCAGAGAATAAATAAATAAAGAAAAAGGTCAGTACAACTGACTCGCTCACCCTCCAAGAGGGTGTCGGTATGAACACTATGGCGAGTGAGACCACTACCACGAGCCGAATGCCAATAGAAATCTCCCACTACAAAATCCCCACAAGAGGAGAGCCGACCCACAGAGTGGGCAGCAACTACTACTACTCCATCCCATGCAGCCGACTGCTGCGCCTCTGGTGGCCATCCTTTTCAGTTAGCGCACTGTAGATACACATGCCCTTTTTTGCTCTGTGTTATTTGTGCCCTTTTCTTTGGATTTATTTATCATGGAGCGTGCAGCCATCGCAGCAGCTAAGTTAAGTACTCAGTGTTTATTGCCAACTGTTTTCTTTCCGGCCCTGAGCCCGTATTTGCCGTTTTTTAGGTATAAATGCGAACTCTAGGTTGGAAGCATGGCAGCATGGTTCTGCCTCGTGGCGGGTTCGTTCTTGGTCTCCCATACCCAGAACATTCCCTTACTTTAGTACGCTCTATTTTAATCATCCGATTTGTTTTAGGGTACAGTCTACACGGTTTTTGTCATGCATGCATGTCTTTTACCTTATGTAGGCTCCTTCTATCCAGACCCTAGCCACGGCTCTTAGTATCGGCCCCGGCTAGCTTTGAGTGGTAGACTTTCCTTCGGGTTAGTCGTACACTCCTGGATTTTTTCTCCTACTTTTTTGTTTTCTTTCTTTCATGATTTATTCATTTTATATTATATTATATTATATTATGTTTATGTTAGTGTAGGCGTCTGGCTTCATTTAGCCTAGGTTATGGCCCATAGGGCCCATATGCTACCGCTCTTCAGTTCGGTTGCTTCCCGATAGCATCTCTCTGATCAGCCGGTTGTGTTTTCTAGGCCTTATTGTTTCATTGTTTTGTAGTTACCGCCCCGTGGTCACTACGTGATCACGGAGCAGCCAGACGCCTGTCCAGTCATCTTCCCCCCTCCCGCTCTTCCATAGAGTCGGGGGGTGGGTTGGTCTACCCATGCTCGCTCCGCATACCCGAGCCTGCCTCCCTCTCCCCCCCAGGCGGAGGGAGTAGAGGGACGGGACAGACCCAGACTGGACCCGACCTCTCCAGCTTCGCGGTCCGGCCGGATGGTAAGGTGGGGGGACTGGCCTTTCCCCCCTCCGTCGCTACTCCGTCGCTCCGTTGCTAGCCCGAGTCTGTATGTCCTCTCACCCTTTCCCACCTTACTGGGGCTCCTTTGCTACCGGAGCCCCGGCATCCAGCGGAAAGGTGCTAATCCACCCAGCAGGATGGACCGGGACATACAGTTGGTCTCTACTAACCACTCCGTCTCGCTGAGTCACGACACTCCGCCACGCACTGGACTTAGTCCGGTACGTTCGAATTTTATAGGTTTAAGATCTGTTATGTTAAGTTTATCTTAAGCTACCTTAAACCATCCCCCCTCCCTTACCTGCTCACCGGATCTCTCCGGGGTTATAGCCTATTCAGGTGTTAAGGGAGGGGTTATGCCCAAAATTTTTCCGAGCTCCGGCATGCAACGGAGTTCTTCTGTCCTTTAGCCTGTAAGTGATAGCCTTTAAGATACTCATGTGTCTTTTCACTTACAGACCACCAACTGTGAGCATCCGGGATGCGCCGCCACACTTCAAGACCCATGTGGCCATGAAGTTTGCCGGTCCCATGCTCCATGCGCGACTCCGCACGGGGACATCCAGGTCTGGTATCACGAGACATGCACCATCTGTTATGATCTGGTGAGCCAGCTTTTAGACGGGGTAAGTATTCCAACTCCGTTAGCCAGTCCCCATTTTGTTGTAGTTCTTAAGTTTTCTAAATTCAATCTTCCAAACTTAAGATAAAATTCATGGGGTTTTGCAGCCCCTATAATTTTAGGTTAAGCCTTTAATTTATTTTTAGTTTTGTTTTAAGTTTAATCTTAAAATCTAATCAATACCCTCTCTTCCAGGCTCCGGCTGTGAGGGATACCGCACTGGCAACCCTGCGGGCCTGGGTCGGCGGTTTTGGGAAGAACGCCGCCAAGGGTATGCCCTACATTCTCGAAAAGAAGTTGGCGGTACTGATCTTCCCCGGAGGCAAGGCAACAGGCTACGTCGACCCAGCAGAGGTGGCCCCGACTATCGCTTTCATTCAGCAACAGCTCGCTGCCTCGTTGACGGATCAAGGCCAGGACATCTCCTCGGAAGTCGCGACATTGGACATTAATATTGAACCTATGGTAGGTGTAGACGACCTGTTGGTCGAGGGTAGGTACGTTGGACGCCCAAGGGATGCCCTTGGGTGCCACTGGATCTTCTACCCCTGCAACCTCTCCATCCTTCCAAGGCTTTACAGGTACAGAATTATATACTTCTCCTGACGCTTCCGTTAGACCCAGGTCAAAGGTCAAGCAGTAAAAACCTTGACTAAGACGTCGTCGTCGTCTAAAAAGACGGCGTCGGCGTCATCTTCTTCTCGTAAGTCTCCGGCTAGAAATCCCGGAGCAGAGAGATCTAAAGCTTCTGGGTCCGGCTCTAAGTCCTCTAGGAGTAGATCCTCCAGGGAGAGATCACACACTCCAGCGGAGTCGACAGTTCCACTTCCTTTGGTTCCGGTTCAGAGCCACCCTTCCACCTCCGCAGCAGCTCCGGCTTTGGATTCCAACGCTGGTCTGTTGCAACAAGTGGGCGATCTGGTTGGTTCTCTGAAAACCAGTATGGAACAAATGATCTCCCGGTTGTCTGATAGGATCACCTCTCAGGACAACATTATAGCCGGACTGAGCCAAGCTCCACTATCTTCTCCCCCACCTTTCAGCACAGGGGGAGCCCAATTACCCCCGTATGACTCTCTACCTCCGTTCTCAATGAACAATCCTTGGAGAGTAGCGTCATACGCCCCCTTCCAAGACGGACTTATCTCTATCCCGGAATGTGGAACTCGGAGGATTGAAGACTTCGAGTTCTACCCGGAAGACCTTCAGCCTCCGTTCATCGGCTACGCCAGGCTCACCGCCTCGGCCATGACTCGGGACGATAAGGTACCGAAAGAGACAGTCCTCTATTCACGAGACCAGGCTCAGAGAGAATGGCTCAGGTGTCTAGAGGACATGGATTGTTCCAATACAAAGATTCAACCATTTAAGAGTCCTTTTACGATCTTTACAATGGAAGAGAGTACCCCGCTCCCTTTCTTGACAAAGATCGCTACAACCACCATTCCAGCAGCCCAGAAGGGGGATTCCATGCCTCAGCTGAAAGAAGCGGACCCTACGTCTCCTTTACTTCCCTCAGCCGGTGAGTTGTGGGAAGATTTGCCCAACACCTTTTCAGCGGGCAAACTCAAACCAGACTGTGCTATGGAGCAGTTTGGTGAGAAGCTACCTAGGCTTCCAGATAGCCTTATTCAGGCGGAATTTGATGCCAAATCGAGGTTAGCCAGGTCTATTAATACCATGGCCGTAACCGAGGTGGCTACCATTTCCTATGGTTCTGAGCCACTCTTTAAGCTTCTTACCAAGTCTCTGACTCAAACGGTGCAGTCGGATATGTTTGAGTTCGCCACGGCTAGGACGAACTGTAGGAAACATGTCCTCCAAGAAGCAACAATTCGGCACGAGCCGAATAAATTGCTTACATCGAGCATCTGGGGAGCAGACCTCTTCCCAGAGGCGATGGTGAAGGAGGTCCAGGCAGAGGCTACGAGATTAAACCAAAGCCTTAAAGATCGTTGGGGTCTTACGGCCAAGAGACGCCAAGATCAAGTGGTCAGGGGTAAGGCTCAAAGGAAACCAGACGTTTCCAGCCCTACCAGAAGAAACAGCCACGCTTTACTCAGCAGGTTCCAGCTGTCCCGTTGGTGCAAGCAGCCCAACCTTCTACCTCCAAGGCTCAGTCGCAGCCAATCTATGTTATTTCCCCCCAGCCTCAACCCTCCACCTCTTACGCTCTCTCTCCAGCCTACAATCAAGTCTTCGAGGGTCAGGCTTCCCAGAAGTATGACCGCTCGGGTAAGGGAGGCAGAGGTAAGCGATCCTTTCGTGGGAGAGGATCGGGAGGGTCCTTTAATAGAGGAAAGCATTTCAGGGGAGGCCGAGGAGGCTACCAAAACCAATGAGGATTTTCAGGTAGGAGGGAGGCTGTTTCACTTCCACCACCGGTGGAACTTCAGCAAGTGGGCGCAGAGCATTGTGTCAAAAGGCCTGGGTTGGAGCTGGATAGCGAACCCACCCCCATCCAGACCTTTCCGCCAACTTCCATCCAAAGAATTGACGGAGTATGCGGAGGACCTCCTTCAGAAAGGAGCTATAGCGAGAGTCAACAGGTTAAAATTTCAAGGACGCTTATTCAGCGTGCCAAAGAAAGGCTCACAAAAAAGAAGGGTAATCTTAGACTTGTCCCGCTTAAACTTAGCCATTCGCTGCGACAAGTTCAAGATGCTCACGATCTCGCAGGTACGGACCTTACTTCCCCGTGGGGCCGTCACCACCTCTATCGATCTTACAGACGCTTACTATCATATCCCTATTGCAAGACACTTTCCGTCCGTTATCTGGGGCTTCAAGATAGGAGACCAGACGTTCTCCTTCAAGGTAGTTCCTTTCGGGCTCAACGTAGCACCCAGGGTGTTCACGAAGTTGGCGGAAGTGGTGGTTCAACAACTAAGATCGCAAGGGGTTATGGTAGTAGCGTATCTCGACGATTGGTTAATCTGGGCTCCAACAGTCGAGGAATGCCACAAAGCAACACTGAAAGTGATTCAGTTTCCTGGAATATCTAGGTTTCAAGATAAACAGGACCAAGTCAAGACTCACTCCAGAGTCAAACTTTCAGTGGCTGGGCATTCAATGGAATCTATCCTCCCATACTCTGTCGATTCCATCAACCAAGAGGAAAGAAATAGCGAAGTCAGTCAAGCAATTTCTGAGTCACAAACTGGCGTCGAGAAGAACTCAGGAAAGGATCCTGGGCTCACTCCAGTTTGCATCAGTGACAAACATCTTGATGAAAGCCAAACTGAAAGACCTAACCAGAATCTGGCGCTCACGAGCAAATGTCAGGTCCAGGGACAAGTTATCCTCAGTCCCTCAGATTCTACGGAATCGACTTCGCCCGTGGGCAAAAGTCAAGAACTTATCGATTTCAGTACCCCTTCAGTTTCCTCCTCCGGGGATTACCATCCACACAGACGCTTCATTAAGCGGTTGGGGAGGATATTCCCAGTTCAAGAAAGTTCAGGGAAATTGGTCACTTCAGTTCCGTCAGTTCCATATAAACGTACTGGAAGCAATGGCAGTGTTCTTGACTCTAAAAAGGTTACGTCCGCCAAAGTACTCCCACATAAAGCTAGTCTTGGACAGCGCAGTGGTGGTACATTGTATAAACAGGGGAGGATCCAAATCGCGCCATCTAAATCATGTCATGGTAGCCATCTTCTCCCTGGCGGACAAGTTCAGTTGGCACCTCTCCTCCACCCATATAGCTGGAGTGAGAAACGTCATAGCAGATGCTCTATCCCGATCAGTACCTCTAGAGTCGGAATGGTCACTGGACAACAGTTCGTTCCAATGGATTCTTCAGAGAGTTCCAGGCCTACAAGTGGATCTCTTCGCATCCCAAGCGAACCACAAACTCCCATGTTATGTGGCCCCCAACCTGGACCCTCTGGCCTATGCCACGGACGCCCTGGCCTAGACTAGATTGGCAACTGGGAGAAGATTTATGTCTTTCCTCCAGTGAATCTTCTCATGAAGGTACTGAACAAACTCAGGACATTCAAGGGTCAAGTGGCTCTAGTAGCCCCAGACTGGCCGAAGAGCAATTGGTACCCTCTAATTCTGGAACTGGGTCTTCGCCCTCTTCGGATTCCCAGTCCCAAGCTCTCCCAGTCAGTACAAACGAAGACTGTGTTCGCTTCCTCAGGAATTCTCAAAACCCTAACTTTATGGATTTCATGAAGTTTGCAGCAAAAAGGGATGCGAATATTGACCCTCAAAATATTCTCTTCTTGGAATCCGATAAAAGGGATTCAACTTTGAGACAGTATGATGCTGCTGTCAAAAAGTTAGCAACCTTCCTGAGAGAATCAGATTATTAGAATCATGACAATCAATTCAGCTATATCCTTTTTCAGGTCTTTATTTGAAAAAGGCTTAGCAGCTAGCACCATTACGACAAACAAGTCAGCCTTGAAAAAGATTTTTCAATTTGGTTTCAACATAGACTTGACAGACTCCTACTTCTCGTCTATTCCCAAGGCGTGTGCTAGACTTAGACCTTCTGTAAGGCCTACGTCAGTGTCATGGTTCTTAAATGATGTTCTAAAGCTGGCTTCAGAAACTGATAATGACACATGTTCTTTTATAATGCTCTTAAGAAAAACTCTATTTTTATTAAGCTTGGCCTCAGGAGCTAGAATTTCAGAACTGTCGGCATTATCCAGAGATCCGGATCATATTCAGTTCCTTCCCACAGGGAAGTGCTACTTTCTCCGGAACGTAGTTTTATAGCTAAGAATGAAGATCCTTTGATGAGGTGGGAACCATGGAAGGTACTACCCCTTCCACAAGATATATCTCTTTGCCCAGTATCGACCTTACGAGCCTTTCTGTCTAGGACCTCCTCATCCTCATCGGGTCCTCTCTTTAAGAGAGAAAAAGGTGGTACTTTATCTATTAAAGGCATCAGGCAGCAAATCCTGTACTTTATTAAACAAGCCAATCCTGACTCTTTTCCAAAAGCACATGATGTCAGGGCAGTAGCCACCTCAATTAACTATTTTCAACATATGAACTTCGATGAGTTGAAAAAGTATACTGGATGGAAATCGCCGACAGTATTTAAACGTCATTACTTAAAGTCCTTGGAAGCTCTGAAATTTTCAGCAGTGGCGGCGGGTAACATAGTTTCCCCCTCCCCGACTCTGCCTAATCTTTAGTAGAAGATCCAGTCCTCCTTTCTACCTGTCTCACCCAACAGTTCGTCTATTCCTGCCTTGTTCATCTACGGTTACCTTGTGTCTTAGCTGCTTTTATGATGATATGGTGGGTGTCCCTTATTTTTTTGCTAGGGACACTCACAATCGATTGTATATATTGATCTCTTGGATGTGATCCCCTTATTTTTATGCTAGGGGATACATCTTATCTGTAATGGTTACGGGTTTTGTATATTAAGTTATATACATTCTTTTATATATTATTATTATTGAAGTTTGTTCTGTTTAACTTATTGTCTTAATTGCTTTAGAGTTCTTGATACATATCAATACACAGATACTATTTCTGAACATATATGCCATCTTAGCCCTGTATATATGTAAATTACCTTAAGTTAAGAAATATTATTAGCATTAAGTTTAATTTAAGCAATATTTCTATTTTTGTATCATTGTGTATATGTATCTTTATTAGCAATTATATTCTTTTATTTTATTTTATCTTTTATTTGAGACCTCTTTTTTGTTTTGTTGAATTTTATTTACAATCTTGTGCTATTTCTCTGGTACGATTTCGCGCAGCGACACAAGCTGAGCCCAGAAAAGGGATTTTGACGTAAGGAAAAATCTATTTCTGGGTGATTGGCTCGTGTCGCCAGCGAAATCCCACCCTACCCATCCCATCGCTCAAGATTGTCTGCTAACTTCAGGATGGCCACCAGAGGCGCAGCAGTCGGCAGCATGGGATGGAGTAGTAGTAGTTGCTGCCCACTCTGTGGGTCGGCTCTCCTCTTGTGGGGATTTTGTAGTGGGAGATTTCTATTGGCATTCGGCTCGTGGTAGTGGTCTCACTCGCCATAGTGTTCATACCGACACCCTCTTGGAGGGTGAGCGAGTCAGTTGTACTGACCTTTTTCTTTATTTATTTATTCTCTGGTATGTGTTAGTACATTTACCCTAGAAATAATAGATTAAAGGATATTTCGCTGGCGACACGAGCCAATCGCCCAGAAATAGATTTTTCCTTACGTCAAAATCCCTTTATTGTACAATAACAATATCATATTGTAATACTTACCTGAACACCTGAATGATTCCCACCTTCCCCCCCACTTCAATTTGATAGTGAATGATTCAAATGAGGGGACAAGCCTCTGGTGGTCGGTATTTGCAGCGGCGTTGCCAACGGTAACATAGGTAACGCATTTGACTAGATTTTACCTGCAGCGTTGGTAATGCTGACAGTTAAAATTACCCACTTAGTGGGTAAGTATGTGAGGATATAGTTTGGGCTGGTCAGTGACCAGGGATAATTCAGGTGTTCAGGTAAGTATTACAATATTAGTTTTACCATGAAAACTTCATTTTCGGTAATTAGCTATTTAGGGATTCAAATAGTTTTAAATATTTTTGCACTGAAATTAACTAGTTTTGAATTGGTCTACATAGTGTCAGACACAAGTTCATCTGGGATTAGGTATTGCATACTAGGATTGCTAAAGCTTGTAATGATCCATATTAAGTTTGCACAGGTTGTAGGGGACAGACTCTTATGCCAGACCAAACATGTGGAGAATGTATTAATTGGGATCAAAGAACTTGGAAGATCTTGACTAGTTACACAAACAAGTTAGAGAGAGATAAAAAGAGAAAAGCGGCTTCTAGAGCTAAAGGTAAAAGCTTAGTTAGTCAGGAATTGTTTAATGATAATTTGTCTCTTTCTGAACCTTCCCCACCACCTGTCATTCCCAGTCCTAATCTTGGCTCTCTCACACCCGTATCCGATGCTGTGGCCAATTTAGAGGCAAGAGTAGATCAGAAATTTTCAATCATGCTCCAAGCAATGGATAAATTAGGAGCGTCCATGAATACCCTAATTGACAAGGTAAGTGGTGAAGTGAGTGCAAGTGCAAGTGTTGTGGAGGAGGTGGCTGTTCGGCCCATTGATTCTCCTAGGCAAAGGTCCCTGTCAAACTCCCCAGAACCTGGGAGGAGGCAAACTGGTAGCCCAAGAGAGGTCAGTGGGGTCTGCCCACGAGCAGTCGCCCCCTCAGGCAATTCTGTTGACAAATCCCACATCGCAACAGAGCGCCTTTGGAAAAGCGTCTCTAACGGAGTATCACTTTCGTCTAGTGCTTTCAGCTTCGGGGAGTCCTCTCCCAGGTGCCAGTGGCGATTCCATGACGAGTCCTGTCCATTGAAAAGGAGGGCTCGTAAGTTGTCTCTCTCTCCAATACCCTGTAAAAAGGCTGGCCCTTTCCAAAAAGAACAGCCTTCGTGTAGTTTCTGGGACTCTTCTGAGAGATTCTCTTAGGATACGGCAGTAGAGGGACGTAGTGAGAGGATCGCATCCTCTAAGTCCAAGTCATCATCAAGAAAGTCTTCCTCTGGCAGACTTTCGGAGGTGAAGAGTACGGGAAAGAGTAAACATCCGGAGATGTCTTCAGCACCTGTCCACACCTCTAATGCTGAAGGACAAGTAAGGCTCCCACCAGTCTCTTCTGTAATTCATGAGACTCCTGGGATACAGGTTCAGCATTCGGAGTATGAGAACCCACCAACTCCCGAGCGCCCATTGGTGCCCGGAACTTCCGCAGCGACACTAGAGCAACCTTTGGCTCCCAAGCGTCCATTGGCGCCCAGGAATACAGTTGCGACCACTAGCTCCCGAGCGTCCACTAGCTCCCGAGCGTCCACTAGCTCCCGAGCGTCCACGAGCACACAAGTGTCCACTAGCACCTGAGCGTCCAAGAGCGCCCGAGCACCCACTATTGCCCGAGCGTCCACTAGCACCCAGGTGCCCACTAGTGCCCGAGTGTCCATTGACGCCCAGAGCATCCACAGGTATACATGCAACCAAGTGCACAGATGGACCAGTATGAAGCGCTCAGACAGTCTATGTCATCAATTTCAGCTTTGGGCTTTTACAGACAGGATCTCAGGTGATGGCTGCCCCCTATCCTTCTTTGTCAGCCATCCAGAACAAGTTAGACAGCATTTTGGGCTTTATTCAATCTGCAGTGCCCCCTGTCCAACCTATAGAGAATTTATCACCTAATTCTTCAGCTGAAGAAGAAGAGAAAGGAGAAGAGGAGGATAAAGAGTCTTCTCTCATTGCATACAAAGACTTGCTTTTGTACTTTGTTGAAAATTTTTTGGATTCGTTCTTGCCATTGACTCCCACGTCGCCAGTGTCTTCTTACATGAGAGACAACCAGGAAGACTCCAGGAAATTATCCAAACTAGTACTGTCCTTTTCGGCTCGAAAAGCATCAAAGGAAATTAACCTTTGGCTTGAGGATAAGAAAGATCAAGGCAAAGTTAACTTCAGCTTCCCTCCTTCTCGTCTTTCAACGAGGAGACATGTTATGAAACCAGAGAAGCTCTCTCTTTGGGTGTGTCTGCCTCCGCCCAGGGAGACTTCTCCGCGCTTATTGACTCGGCGAGAAGAATGGCCTTCAACTCGGCCAAGATCATGTTTACGGCGTCAGAATTAGATCACCTAATTAAAAATATCTTTAGGGTATTTGAAGTTATTAGTTTCCTGGGCTGGACAGTAGGAGCCTTGGGACGTAAACTCAAGAGTTATTCCATGTTGAATGAGGAAGCCTTTGCAGACATTTCGGGAGTGATCTCCTGTTTAGATAAGGGGATTAGAGACGGAACCACGGAACTAGCCTCTCTCTTCATGTTAGGCATCCTAAAGAAGAGAGAACTGTGGTGTTCTTGTACATCTAAGGGAGTATCTTGTACCCAAAAGTCTGACTTACTGTATTTGCCTTTGGATAAGAAGCACCTGTT
The DNA here is from genome assembly GCF_015104395.2 of Macrobrachium nipponense. NCBI lineage: Eukaryota > Metazoa > Arthropoda > Malacostraca > Decapoda > Palaemonidae > Macrobrachium > Macrobrachium nipponense. Next base: position 42,606,699 of record NC_061099.1, on the reverse strand, counting down.
TCCAGAGGAGACAGTAGTGCTAGTTGCCTCCGAATTGCAGAAGAGAGCAATACAGGATCTTCTCTCGCAATCCACTAAATGTACTAGAGAAAATATTCTTAGTGTACGTCCCTCGCCAGCCATCCGAGGACAACCTTTTCGTGCAGGGGATTCGGTAGATATTTCCCAAGATCAAGGGGTAGAGCACATTTCACCCTTAGATCTATTAAAAAGTTCACAACCAACCCCTCGACCAAGAAGTAATGTATCAGTCCTTCGTGCACCAGTAGGAGCGAGACTCCATCAATTTTGGGAGGTTTTAAGAGAAGGATACGATATTCCGTTAAAGAGAAAGCCACTGTTATCAGACTCTCCGATAGCTTTGACACCTTACTCTGAATATTCAAAGAAATTCATCGCCCTTTCAGAAGAGGTTTCGTCCCTCTTGCAAAAGAAAGCAATAGAGTTAGCAGAAGAGCCACTAACCCCAGGCTTTTACAGTCGTCTGTTCGTTGTCCCCAAGTCATTGGGGGGATGGAGACCCGTATTGGACGCAAGCACTCTAAACCAATATGTGCAGAAGATAAAGTTCAAGATGGAGATGAATCTGTCTGTTCTTTCATCAATCCATCAAGGGGATTGGATGATCTCCATTGATATGGAGGATGCATATTTTCACATTCCAGTACACCAAAACTCAGAGGTTAGTGCGTTTTGTCTTCAGGAGCAAAATATACCAGTTCAGAGCGCTGTGTTTCTGGCTTTCGACTGCACCACAAGTGTTCACCCAAGTGCTAGCTCCCATTGCAAAATGGTTACATCTAGTCGGGACAAGGATATCCCTTTACTTGGATGATTGGCTTCTCTGGTCACAAACAAAGGAGAGGTGCACGGAGGACCTTCAGAAAACCCTGACTTAGCTCAGGAATTAGGACTCTTTAAAAACAGACGAAAGTCGCAGTTACTCCCCAGTGAGGTAGAGAAATTTCTAGTTCTCCAGGAATGCTCTGCAAAGGAATGGATGAGTCTTTTGGGCACACTATCCTCAATAGAACAATTCGTGACACTAGGGAGACTGCATGTGAGGAACATACAGTTTTTCCTCAGGGCGAATTGGAACAGAAAGAAATTTCCGGATTCTTTTGTGTTCCGTAATACACAAGAAATAAAGGAGGACCTGCAATGGTGGAAGTGAAGAGATAGACTTGCAGAAGGGAGATCCCTCCTCCCAATGAGTCTCAACCTAGTGTATTTTTCAGACGCATCAGATCGCGAATTGGAATCATTCTGGGGGAAAAGGAAGTATCAGGCATTTGGAATGCACAACAAAAATAGTGGTATATAAATCGGAAGGAAATGACTACCATCCACTGGGGATTGCTGAAGTTCGCGGAGGAAGTTCGCAACAAAGTAGTGGCAATACATTCAGACAGTATAACAGTGCTCTCGTAAACAAGGAGGGACACACTCATTTTCTCTTTGCGAGACGGCAAGGAGCCTGCTGTTATGGGCGAATTGGAATCATACCACGTTAATAACAAGGTTCGTTCAGGGAAAATTCAATGTATTCGTGGACGAACTAAGCCGCAGGAGGCAAGTACTTCACATGGAATGGATGATGAACCCAGTGGTATGCCTCGAATTGTGGAAACTGAGGGAAACCTATGATAGATCTGTTTGCCACGGCAAGAAACCATCATCTCCCCCTTTACTGTTCACCAGCCCTGGACCCGAAAGCTTGGGCGACAGATGCGATGCTTTTGGACTGGTCGAGCAAGGACTTGTACGCCTTTCCTCCATTCAAGATGGTGAGAGAAGTTGTCAACAAGTTTGGAACACATCACAATGTTTCAATGACTCTCATTGCTCCATTCTGGCCAGCGCAGGAATGGTTCCCAGATCTTTTAGACCTTCTAGTGGATTGGCCAAGGTTACTTCATCAGAGAACAGATCTACTCGGACAACCCCACTTCAGAAGGTTCCATTAAGGACTATCCACTCTGTCCCTAACCGCTTACCGACTGTCTGACAACTCTTACGAGCGAAGGGGTTTTCAAGACAAGCGGCGAGAGGTATCGCTCAGTGCAGAAGGGAATTCTCAAGTAAAGTCTACCTGGCAAAGTGGACTGTGTTTAGAGCCTGGTGTAAAGAACATAATGTTTCGTCTTCTAAAACAACCATAACAGAAATAGCAGATTTTCTATTATATCTGAGAACAGATAGGAATCTGTCTACTGTGACTATCAAAGGTTATAAGGCAATGTTGAGATCTGTTTTCAAGCACAGAGGATTTGAAGTATTGACGAATAGAGATCTTGCAGATCTCATTAAATCCTTTGATATAGAAAACCCCAAGGGTTCGAAGATATTATTTGGGAACCTAGATGTAGTACGTAAGTGGCTTTCGGAAACTCCGTGTGAGCCGTTGCAAAGAGCATCGTTGAGAGATTTGACAAGAAAGACCCTATTCCTAGTAGCCCTGTCTACAGCTAAAAGGGTGAGTGAAATAAATGCCATGGACAAGAGAATAGGATTTGCACAGGGTAATGTGGTTTGCACATTAACCTTGGGGTTTTTAGCAAAAAACAAGATTCCGTCCAAACTGTGGCCTCGTTCGTTCAGTATCAAAAGCCTCACAGACTTAGTAGGACCGGAAGAAGAAGAGAGGTTACTCTGCCTGGTCAGAGCTGTGAAATGTTACTTACAAAGGACAGAGAAAATTAGGGGCCCGTCCGATCGTTTATGGTGTTTGGTAAGAAATCCTGTACTTCCGATGTCTAAAAACAACATTGCGTTCTTCTTACGTAGTGTAATTGTAGATGCTCATTCACAAGTGAAAGAAACTGATCTTAATAAACCTAAAGTGAAAGCTCACGAGGTGAGAGCAGTGGCAACCTCTCTCTCGTTTAAACACAATCTCTCTTTGGACTCGATTATACAAGCAACGTATTGGAAATGTAAAACAGTGTTCGCCTCACATTACTTGCGTGATATTGAAACAGTCTATGAAAATTTTTAGTAACCTTGGTCCGTATTTAGCGGCTGGCACAGCATTGGGTAAGGGTGTGTAGGAAGTCATACCTTCCTAGCCTATCTCTTCACCTTGAATAAGGTTGTTGAGTTTTTAGGGGATCCTGGAGGTACTATGGATGTACTAGGAGTACCCTTTAGTCAAGTGTATAGTTGGGTATGAATATTATGGTTATGATGAAGGTGATATGTTTTTGCTCTGGTAACATGATGTTATTTGGTCCTGCCCCCTAGGCAGGGGCATCCTTTGGTTGACCATGCTAGCCAGACATTCCTTAGCTGCATGGGTCCCACTTTTTAGAGGATGAGCCATGGCTATACCGCCATGTCCCTATGAGTTAAGACGAGTGACGTCCAGAAGCAGTAATCAACTGTTCAGCTCTCTTAACAGGTAAGGAACCAACAACATCTGTATGGATGCTAGCACTAAGTATATATTTAAATGTATTAAATTTTAAAAGACATGTGCATATCCATGGATCCCACCTCCTACAATGTGGGATTCAGCTGTGTAACTACTTGGTAAGTTGCATTCATAAAAATTACATTTTTATGATAAAATAAGATTTGATGTATACTTACTAAGTAGTTACATGATCAAAGCCTGCCCTCCTCCCTCACATGGATAATAGGTCATAAACAACTGATTTTCTTATGGTTTTGGTTCCTCACTACCCTGATAGTGTGCGGGGGGTATCACCTGACCAAAACACACTAGCGCTACCACGAATGTCAAAAATCTAGTTGCCGACGGTTTTAGAAACTATAGCTATGTAACTACAGTAGTGCCTCAGGATACGAAGTTAATCCGTTCCGAAGTGGCTTTTGTAACCTGAATTTTTCGTATCTCAAACCACGTTTTACATGTAAATTGCCTAATTCGTTCCAAGCCCTACAAAAACACCACAGTAAATTTTTTAATAAAGCTAAATTGACTAATAAACAATGAAATACAACAATCTGGATCATTCAACAGCTAACATAAACTATACTAGTATACCTATAAATAAAGTATATTAGTGTACATGGTACAAGAAATACTGTACGTACAATATGTAGTAAAATGTGGAACCTTACCTTTCGAGTGAGGCGATCTCCGAAAGTGGCGACAGAGGAGGAGGACAAATGGCAGAAAACATGAACACTTAATTTTATGAAACACATTAAAAAATAGCAGAAAACATTAACACTAAACTTTACGAAACACATTAACAAATGGCAGAAAACATTAACACTTAACTTTACAAAAAATTAAAATTATATTTCTTTTTTTTTCTTATTTTGATTTTTACATTTTTTTTTACTTTTTTATACTTTACGTTGTTTACAAAATTTCAATTTCTTCACCGCTTTCAACTTTCTGTTTTTTTGTATCACTTGGATCTTCCTGTTTGCTTACTACTACTAAAGGCCTCTTTAAAAAATAACTATCCATGGAAGATTGCTTCTGCCTGCTTTTCAAAATGTTCCTGAAACGATTCAGGCAAATATCATTGAACTGCGCAAGCATACGACCTGTGTAAGCCTTTGCGGGGTGTCTCTTTTCTACAAATGATTGCACTTTATGAAAAGCAGCTAGAGCATCCTTACTTTTTGCTGTTGTCATAGGGTCCTCCTCCTCCTCCTCCTCCTCGGCGCTGCTAGAGAACTCTTCTTGAACGATGTTGTGTTGCATGGCCTCCAACTCCCTCAGGTCATCCATTGTAAGCTCCTCTTGGTGCTCCTTGAGAAGGTCATTGATGTTGTCCTCGTCGACGACCAGCCCCATGGACTTACCGATTGCAACGATCTCGTCAAGATCTGGTTGCGAAACAGTTTCAGGATCGTCAACTGTTTCTGAATCTGCATCAGCTTCGCCCACGTTGAATCCCTCAAAGTTTCAGGCGGATACGGCACCAGGCCAGAGTTTCCTCCAAGAAGAATTTCTTTGTCCTTAATCCAAACGAGAAGCAGCCTCTTCATCTCATCATGCCCGTGGCTCCTCTTGTTGGAAAAAATAGTCACGCCCTTGGAAGGTGTAGCTGCTTTGATGGCTTCCTTCTGCTTAAGAATGGTGCCTATCGTCGACGGATTTTGGCCGTATTCCTTAGTGATCACACTCAACCGCATGCCAGCTTCATACTTTTTAATGATCTCCATCTTTGTCTCCAAAGAAAGCATCCTCTTCTTTCTGTGAACTTCAGTAACATTCTTGGACCCATGGCTATAATTAAGTTAATTAAGTTCACACACAACACGATAAAGTATACGTACAAGTATAAAGCAAAATCACCAACACTAATTTACGTTAACTAACGAAATACGTATACCCTATGTGTACGAACGAATTCCGCATGCGTACGATAATGCTGGTGCGACGAAGTGGCCGAACGACGCCTTTACTTAGAGGTATGATGGGATAGATGCTTACCAATACTAGCATCAGGAACCAATGGGAGAGTGGGAGGAGGGTGGCGAGTCTACAGAGTTAGAGGCACACGAGTTTTAAAATTGTTCTTGGCGATCTGGGCTAATCTCGAACTTTACAGTACACCCTTTCGTAACCTGAATTATTTTTGTATGCAAAAGGAAAAAAATCTTCGTCTTTGCTTTCGTAACTTGGATATTTTTTAAGTAGGGACTTTCGTATGTTGAGGTTCCACTGTACTTGGTAAGTATACATAAAATCTTATTTTATCATAAAAATGTCATTTTCTTGAAAAGCAAAATTGATTTTTTTATACAAATCCATCATTAATAGAAAACACTCTTCCCAGCTCTGAAAAAAGAGAATATAAATTCGAACTCTACTGCAGTCCCTGGTTATCGGCTTGGGTTCGGGTTCCACTCCAACAGCCTGATGATAAGCGAAAATTGCTGAATACCATTTCTTTTTGGCCTCGTGAGGTGATTAGACACGCTTACTCCTCACCTTCAAGTTCTGTCTCAAACACTGTGCATGCAAGAGCACCTGACATCAGAGGATTAAGTTCCTTTCTGGCCTTTTTTAAGAAGAACTTGCCTGTTCATAGGAATTTGAATAGTGGTTCATGGCTTTGGCAGACCACTTTCACTTCCTTTTACCTCAAGGATATTGCCCGCAGGTCCTTGGGTCTGGTGGTGGCTGCCCAACAAGTTGTGGAGCCTAAGATGATTGTGTGGAAGAGAGAATGAGTGAGATGACTGGTCTCCTTCTTTCCCTTTTTTTCCATTCTTTATTCCTGTGGGCAGGTTGAAGATTAGACACATCATACACTGGATCTGGCTGATGCAGGTAAGTACAGCAACCTTACTGTTAAAGCTCCTACTTTGTATATTCTGTACAACATACAAATCTGCTTCTCAGTAGTATACCCTCCTCTTTCCAGCAAGGTGAGTGAGGAGTGGTGACAAACCCTTGTGGCTGGCATAGTTTGTTGCTTGAACAGATGAAGTTCTCATTTTCTCCCATGGATGCAATGAATCTGGGAAGGGTGGTGGGGTGTGGCAAACCTCCAGTTGGTTCAAGATTCTCGTACCTCCCTCCAAGTATGAGTCTATCCTATTGTTAAGACTGAAGGTTTGTTCCACATATGACAAATTTTGAATCATTTTGTATTTTTCATAGCTACCAAACCTGGGGTCTTAACATTTACTGCCCACATTTAGTTGAGTTGGAAGAAAGACTAAATTCGTCTAGAGGTTCGTGGGTGGTCAGTGACCACTCTCCACCTTTTATACGCATTGGATGCCAGATGCCACAGATTCCTTGGATATACAATCTTTGGTTGTCATGCGTGGTCAATGAACACTCTCCACCTTTTATATGTGTTTGATGCCAGATGCCACAGATTCCTTGGATATACAATCTTTGGTGGTTTTTTAACTGGTTTCCAGCTGGAACCAGAAGATTTATCCTGTTGTTAAGACCTCAGGTTTGTTAACTATGAAAAATACAAATTTATTAAAAATTGTCAATTTTATTCTATTAGCAAAAGACTATGAATATTAAAATAATTATACCATAATTAAATAACTCAAGTCAAAGGAATATTAATATGATCTGTTTGTCATATAGTATTTTAAATTGAAGCTTTTGTCATTTACAGATGTAGAAGAAGTGAATGAAGTTGAGCGTTACAATACATCTGAAGGAGAGACCTCAATATCTGTTGTCCTAACCGCAAGACAGGATGACCTCCGAGGTCAAGCAGAAGGTCAGAGGGGTATCATCTTGGATGATTCTGAGCAGTCCAGTCCAACTACTTATCGAAGTGATGCAAGAATGGAGGGTAGGTAGAGTCAAAATTTTCTCATCACCAACCCCTCACTCTTGTCCTTGCCCAGCAACTGTGTTAGTGTTCATCCTAGGCACCATTCCCAAACATCAGTCAAAGGAAGGTTCCAATCATTATTTCCATTATGGGTGCAGGTCCCAAGCATGATGTTGATTGTTACACCGACCAGTTACTAATAGTACAGTACTCTTAACTTACAGTGCCTTGATATAAAATATTCTGATGTGAGAGACATCATCTGGGTCTGAGATTGTGCCTTCTAACAAAAATAAAAGTAGCTGCATCCAGTCTTTTACTGGGTCATGGCAGTGGTATTGACAGATGTCTTTCCTTTCTTTATGCTGTTAAAACAGTGAAGCCCTCTACATATATAAAAGTGTTTTGAATAATGCAGCTGCTCCAAATATGAAATGAATCTCTCTAGCCATCCCCTTAGTGTGGAAGAACCGGTGGTATTAAATTTTTGAGTATCATTTGCACTAAAACAAAAGCCAAAAAGTAAACTGAACTTTTTAGTTGCATTATTCAAAAAGCATTTTGTTAAACATAACTGCCAAAAAAAGTATGTGCCTTAGGTGCTTTTTCAAATGTCTTGGAGCAAAATAATAGCAGAATTTACTCCCTAGAGGGTTGCAAAGTTATAATAGTTTAAGATAATGTTAGTATCACAAAATCAGATAAGGTTGAGAATATTATACTTTTAAATGAAAAATGTTCTTAAAATTTATATTTGAATACTTACCTACTGTTAAAGATAGCTTATATATCTCCATGCCAATAGGCGAGTTGATTTCAAACAAAAGAAGGAGATTGCTTGGCTGACTGGGAGACTGTCTAGTTCACTCGTTCTCTACCAGGTTTTTTTTAATGTTTTAGCACTTGGCAGAATTCTCCTTGACAGCCCATAAGTTGTGGGAAGGCTGGATGGGTCTACCTTAACATTAGGTAAGTATCCCCTTCAGGTGAATGGAAGTTTGCTGAATGAGTTTGATCCTTTTATTATTCTAGATGTAAACTCAATAAAATTTATGCACGACATATGAAAAACCAAGTTATGAACAAATCAAGATACAAACAACTGTTCGGGACGTAAATCGTTTGTAAGTAGAGTAGTTTCTTGGTGTTTAATAAAATTTCAAAGATCTCAACTAATGGGGACTGGTTGTCTTTAGTCTGATCAAGTTCTGTAAGAGGCTAGCTTATGGCCAACTAACTGTAATATAATCATATAACATTTAATTTATCTTGATTGTCTCCCTGTGAAGCTATCTTTGTTGATAAAAAGGCTTTAAAAGTAATACAGTAAAAGTTTCATGCAAAATATAAGAAAATTACTTTGAGAGAGAGAGAGAGAGAGAGAGAGAGAGAGAGCCTATGATATAATGATAAAATACTTTTTTGTTTTTATGTATATCTGCCATTAATAATGATAAAACAAATACTAAGGTAATAAAGTATAGTAAATTTGTGTTCAAAAATAATGTTCAAAATTTAGTTTATGAGAGGCATATGTGCTGAAAAGAATAGAGGGGGCAATAAAACAATGTATGTATTAATGCGTGACCTCAAGTATGTACACATAAACTAAAACATTAAAGTTTTGTTCATCAGTATTCAACCAGTGTTGTAAGATTGCCATAGTTGAATCATGATGTGTTTTGGGTAAGTAAGGATTAATAAAATTTTGTAAGTCTTTCATATAAATATATTGCAAGTTTATTTCAGTGTGATACATATGTGTACATGTCCATGTACACACCAAGTTTGCATATGCATGAACATAGGCAGAGACAGTTGGGCAAGAAAAGTTCTGAAGGAATATGAGTGGGCAGTTTGTACTGATACTATTTTGCAATCTGTTCAAGGTTTTCAGTTTGCTGGTATTTCAGCTTCAGAGAAGCTTATTTTTGTACATGGAACTTACCCAGCAGATATATACTTAGCTATAGACTCCGTCGTCCCCGACAGAAATTCGAATTTCGCGGCACACGCTGCAGGTAGGTCAGGTGATCTACCGCCCCTGCCGCTGGGTGGCAGGAATAGGAACGATTACCGTTCTAGAACCAGATTTTCTCTGTCGCGGTAGTGTCAACATACGTTGTTGCTACCTCCTGACTTGATTTTCGTTTTTTCATCGCCATCGACCTTCTGGGCTGTCTTTTGCAGGGAAGTACTGGGTCTTTGGTTTGGCATACGCTTTTATTAACTTTTTAATGAATTTGGCTTCGAAATTTCGAAGAATATATTACGTGAAACTACCGAATTTTTCGGTAGACTTATATTTTGCAATAAGGGAAATATTGATATTTTTTTTCACTAATACGTGTATAAGTGTTAGAACTTGATGAAGGAAATATAAGATCTAACTTCCTACTTTAGGAAGTCAGAAAGCATATAACTAGATACGCTTCCTTTAGAAGCTTTAAGAGCTCTCGTACTAACGAGCAGTTAGAGTATTGACAATTCTAGTAGTTGTTGCATCCTCATCACCTTCTTACTCCACAGAATCTACAAATTCATATGTGCAAATTTGAAGATAAATGGATGGAGCTCAAAAGGCGAGCTCTAAAAAGGTAAGAAGTGAATATAGTGTTCCCAGTGCAGTGGAGGGTGCGTCTGATCGGCTCCGTAGCGCTTCCAGGCCTAGACCTCTTCCAAACTCCCAGACCCAGTGGAGGAGGAAAGTCGACAGCCGCAGGAAGGTTAGGGAGAACCCCCACCGGTCAGGCGTCCCCTCGGCAGGTTCTGTAGAACGTCCCAGACTGCCAAGGATAGCCATTGATAAGGCATCCTTAAAAAAGTGCGTCTCTTCATCTTATATCCGAAAAGACAAAGAATGTATGTTTGGAGCGATGATCTAGCGCGTTCTCCGAAAACTAAGAGAACACTGAGCAAGAGCCAGCCGCTGCCAGGAAGCCGCGTTCCAGCAAGCTAGCGTGAGCTACGTTCCTATAGCCAGCAGCGAGGCGCGTTCCAGCTAACAGACTAGCGCGAGCCGCGTTCCTACAACCAAACGCGAGCCGCGTTCTAGAAAATTTTTCTTGGCGCAAGACGCCTTCAAAGAGACGAAGCGCCAGCCTGGCGCAAATTGCGCCAGAAAAACAGACGGCTAGAGCAAGGAGCCTTACAGTAGAGTGGCAATCAGAACGATCCTTCCATTGAACGTTTCCGGGCAAGAGGCTCTTTCTAAAAGGGGTCTAGTAGGCGCTCGGAACTGTCAGGGAGCACGGGACCTTCCACGCAAGCGGAACGTTCCAGGAGCGAGTCTCCTTTCTAGCGTGTGGAACATTCCAGGCGCGCGGAACATTCCAGGCGCTAGGTGCAAGGATCCAGGCGCCAGAATATCCTTTCTCTATCTGCCTCGGCAGGGAAAGAAGGTAGTAGAGTATCTGCTGTATGAGAATACGATACGGCAAATCATAAGCACATACCGTAGTTACTTCTTTGCTGAGCAACTCAATTACCAGTATCATTCCAGGAATTTCCTAGGAAGGACTACGCTTAAAGGGATTGTTAAGACAACACCTACTTAGCTTCTAGATTTATCGAAGTCTTGTTTCGCTTAGATATGCATTATAAGAACTTCCTGAAGTTCGATAATAATTTCATAAGATTCCTTTATTAAATGGAGCAGCTGGCAACTCTGGAACAGAGGTAAAGGCCAGTCGGCTAACGAGACTGCTATCGCTTAGACACAAGCAGTATCATGTAGGTGTCGGTCATGAGTGGTCGGTAACATGTCTCTCTCCTGCGGGATGGAATGAATAACCGTGTCTCTCCCCTACAATCGTGGTTTTAGCCTCGGATTGAGGGGATAGTTAAGCAAACATAAATAAAATATTGTCTGCCTTTTGCTAAGAAGCTTTCAATAAGAAAGATATTACAACATTTCAATGCTGTTTACTGTAGGTAACATTTTTAAAGGATTCTAACGCAGCGGAACTCTATATTGTATAATGCTCTCATGCTTACAAAAGCATGGCTTATTAGAGTACATGCTTAGTGAGAAGATGAATGTAGTAGAGAATTCACTTTAAGACTACGGTATGGTCAAGTCTTATGCACATACCGAGGTTAACTACAGAATTCCTAGTATCCTTACAAGGTTTCCTAGATTAATGCTGTTTACCACAATGTGACAGTATTATAAAGGATTCTAATACGGCAGCGCGCGATATATATAATTCTCTCATCCTTTCGAGAAACGCACACAATTTTTCCTTTTAAATTCGGATATTGCTCAAGAGAAGTTGGGTGAGTCGGATGGGAAACATTCTCTTAGTGACAGAAGTTGTTTCCCTGAATGGACTATACTACGTATATAAAAGTTTTTTCCCACTAAGAACGGAATTAACATGTGAAGGATGTCGGGTACCATAAAGGCATAGATGTTATGGCCACATAACCTAAAAACGAACTAGAAGGAAGCGCCAGCCTGGCGCAAATTGCGCCAGAAGCGCCTGCCGCGCCAGAAGCACCATCCAAGATATTTTCTCGTTTTAGCGAGTTATTAACCTAAGAGTCAAGTAGCCTCTCGGACAGCAGGCTCGGTAACGGCAAGATTCGTTCCTGATTTCGTTACCCATTTAATCAAAAAGGGGTCGCTTACAAGGAATGATGAAATGATTTATTTTAATCACTTAGGCCAATTCCACGACTCTCTCATATCGCAAAGAGCATCGAGAATCTCTTTTTTCGCCCCTGTTCGCGTTAACAAAAGAGAACCTATTTGGGAACAGACACGGAACGTAACGATCCTTAAGAGGTTCGATGCAAGATTTTGCATGTCCGTGAGAACCTTCTCGATCGAAGATAATAACTGTTAACGTATGTCTAACATTTATTGAAAAGAGTTGTGAGAACCTGCGGAAAGTCTTCTTCATAGATCTCTTTGTAAGGTAGAAGACGAACAGGCTTCCTTTAGACTGCTTCTTTTTCCTCGAACCAAGAGAGGTAGCAATATAAGACATCTTTAAATTTAAAGAAGTGGAATAAACTTTAGCCTTTTTTCCCCTAGTTATAAATCCTTAACAGATATTAAGATAATTGGGCGTCAAAGGAAGAGAGGATGTATGCCTCATTTTGGCCTTAGAGAGGTTGGATTCACAGAAGTCACGTTCTTCTCACAGCATGTTTCGTAAGGCTTTTCCAAGAGTATCTGGATATTGTATCAGAATCTATTATAAATAGACCTATAAAACCTCTCCACTCTGAGTCTGTCCGCGTGCAGACTGACCAGAAGTGGACATGAATGAGAGGTTTTTTCAAGGTAAATGACAATAGTCATGGCTAAGACATAGAATTGCTGCAGATCGTGCTAGATGGAACGAGGAAACTGTCCTCTTCCGATACCTCTGTGAACCACATAGCGAGGTTTTTTCTTCACTTTCAGAGGGAAGAATCACCTATGTATATATCTGCTATCAAAGAACGCAGTAAAAGGCCATACTCTGTCTCTACAAAGGGAATTAGAGATAACAGAGGATTAAGATCTTCGGGATCTTATACAATACCGCAATACGACAAGAGTAGGATATCATGTACTTCGAATGGGATTTTTTTTTGTGGCCACAGATTCCGTGTTCCGACAAAATGGAACTGCTCCTCATCAAACTTCTTTGAGGAAGTTTATGAAGGAATTCTTTGTTTCTCTTAGCCCTAAACGACCAAGAAGACAAGTGAATTTTTTGTGCATTGGAATCTCGCATCAGATTCAATGGAGACTCGGCAATGGGTTCTTGCCCAGCATAGTATGTCTGGCAAAAGAAATAAATCCCTCTATTCCTGACGCAACGCTTTCAGATAGAAGTTTAGTTGCCCAGGCAGGGTACTTACATTTTTCATCTACAGAAGAAGAGATGGTTTAAACGTTAGCCTACAGAGTCTTCGGGGTGCGATGAGGGCTCAAAATGCTTCCCAGAAGGTATTCAGAAGGATACAATAAGCTAGAAATCAGGGTTCCGCCCAATTTCAGCTCAGAGTCTCCTTCGACTTCCAGACTCCTTCCCTTCCTTCGGGCAAGGATAGGGAAGATTCTGCAACGAGGAACCTCATCAACATGTAAGAAGAGATCTCGTTAGCAAAAGAAGTGTTCACGAAGGATCCTCCTCGGAGGAAGACTCTTCTCTCTCGTATTGTTAGATATCCTGTCGTCTACTGGGTGTAGCTGACTAAAATCACCTCCCCTTGCCAGGGGCCAAAAGCTCAAAGGGGAAGAATTTCTTCCACCCTTCTCCAGTCTCCTGATAAACTACGTGGTTGTTCAGGACTCTCGGACAATGTAGCGCCAGCCAAGCGCCAAATGCCAATACAGGCGAAAAACGCCAGAGGCGGACAGTTCCAAGGAACTCTGTCATGGTCGGATACTGAGAAGGAGCGGGCCTCCAACCTGGCGCAAATGCGCCAGAGGCGAACAAATCGGACAGATATAAGAGTGTCCGATGTGGACATCGCCAGACAGCCTAGAGACTCTTCCAAGCTCGAAGCTCCAGCAAGTGTGGAGGAGCCAAGCCAGGCGCGAGGCGCCAGCCAGGCTCTAGGAGCCAGCCAGGCTCTAGGAGCCAGCCAGGCTCTAGGAGCCAGCCAGGCTCTAGAAGCCAGCCAGGCGCCATCCAGGTGCCAGGCTCCTTCAAGGCTAGGCTCCAGTCAGGATTGAGGATCCATCCAGACGCAAGGCTCCTTCCAGTAAAGAGAAACCTAAAGCTCTGTCATGTAAGAGGGCTAGTCCCCATTGATATGATACAGGTAAGGCTCTGCCATGTAAGTGGGTCAGCCCCCATTGGCACGATCCGAGAAGGCTCTGTCGTGTAAGCGGGCTAGCCCCCATTGACATGATCCAGAAGGGTTTGTCAGTCATAGGTCCCTACCTCGCTGAAACTCTTGAGGCATGCAGACTCATAGACAGTAATCATGAAGTCTTCTGCCAGGCTCCAGGTGCCTTCCAGGCGCAAGGCACCAGCCAGACGCAAGGCTCCAGCCAGGCGCGAGGCGCTAGCCAGGAAGGAGGAGCCAATCAGGCACCAGCCAGGCGCAAGGCGCCATCTAGGCGCGAGGCTCCAGCCAGGCTCTAGGCGCCATTCAGGCGCAAGGCTCCAGCCAGGCGCGAGGCGCTAGACAGGCGCTAGGCGCCTGCCAGGCACGAAGCGCTAGCCAGGCTCCAGGCTTCACCCAGAAGAGATCTATATCAAAGAACGCCCTGGCCTTCTTTGAGACATTGTGATCTCCTTAGCACTTGATAAGTGCATTGATGATTCCTTCAAACAGCTGAGAATTAAAAGCGCATGAAGTGCGAGCTTTTCCGAATTCTTGTTCTTTCCCTAACAATATGTCATAAGGACATATTAGCTGTCTCATACGGGAGATGCAACTCTGTGTTGCTTCCCATTATCCGAAGGATGTCAAGATAACCTTCGAGGGATCCTTCTCTCTTGGTTGATACGTGTCTGCGGATACATTGCTGGGATAGGGAGCAGATACTGATCCTTAACTAGTGAGTTAAATTTTATTTAACGTCGTGTTTTTTCTTTGGGTTGTTTGAAAGGAGTTTGTAGATAACTCTTTTCAACTTAAGCACTAACCCTCGTGTTAGGATCAGGTGATCGGGATCGGTGTTGTGCTCCTTAATTATGCCACTAGGCATAGGCATATTGTCATGTAAGAGGCTCTGTCGAGTAAATGGATAAGACCCCATCGACAGACCCACAAGAACTCTTAGCCATAGGTCACATCCTCGCTGAGGCTCTTGAGGCGAAGCAGATTCCTAGGCATTAGCCATGGAGTCTTCCGCCTGATCAAGTAGGAACCAAGGTTTTATTTATTTATTACCTACAACGTATGTTGTTTACCTGTCTATTCAGTAAATAGTTGTCTCTTTCCCACCACCAAGGGTGTCAATCAGCTAAGTATATATCTGCTGGGTAAGTTCCATGTACAAAAATGATATTGTTAAGATACAATAAAGTTTTGTACATACTTACCTGGCAGATATATACGATTGATGGCCCACCCAACCTCCCCTCAGGAGACAGGTGGAAGAGAAAATCTGGTTCTAGAACGGTAATCGTTCCTATTCCTGCCACCCAGCGGCAGGGGCGGTAGATCACCTGACCTACCTGCAGCGTGTGCCGCGAAATTCGAATTTCTGTCGGGGACGACGGAGTCTATAGCTAAGTATATATCTGCCAGGTAAGTATGTACAAAACTTTATTGTATCTTAACAATATCATATTCTATAAAAACAATGAAAGTAAAAGAAAATCATAGATCAAAGTACATATTTTTAACAACTGCAACAGCTCTTGAGAAATCAAATGCCTTCCTATCCCACCCCATCCCACACATTTGTAGGACCACCCTGCGGAAACATTTTCCTCAGCCTCCCACCCACCCAGTACCCTTTCCCAGTCTGTAAGCAGTGTTACCAACACTTCTTTCTGCCCCTACAACATCATTACGTATTGCCAACCATTGGAGCACGGTTTTTTCATTTTTATGAATTGTATATATATTGTACATATATATGTATTGGGGTGTTATAGCCCACTGGACAATGTTGAGGGTTGGGTAAGGTGAAAATGGATAGTCAAGGGACTACCATATACGTATTGCAGATGTTCATTAAAAATCATAGAAGTCTGCTGTATTTTCAATCTGGAATGTGATTACAACATTTCAAGGATTTTGTTGCTCACATGATGGGCTGCAGAGTTTAGCACCTGTAAGTGTGTCATGAATTGAGATCTTTCCTTACTATGTGAAAGTGAAGTATAAAAATTGAAGAAGAACCTGCCTATTGATTATTTCAGGACCTGCCAAGTATTGTTAAGTGTTTTCAATAACATTCCTTTTCATGGTAATGTTCACCTGATGTTTTATGTTTTTTATCCTATTTTGTAAATTTTCTTTTAAGTTTATGTGATTTTTTGTAATTAAGTGCTTGCAGTTTGATTGTAGGAAGCTATCAACGTAAATTCTGTAGAACTGATTTTATTTAATATTATGATTATAATTACAGATGACAGGCAGCCATCTG
Source organism: Macrobrachium nipponense (assembly GCF_015104395.2). Lineage (NCBI taxonomy): Eukaryota > Metazoa > Arthropoda > Malacostraca > Decapoda > Palaemonidae > Macrobrachium > Macrobrachium nipponense. The sequence goes on along the minus strand of NC_061099.1, from coordinate 42,590,403 downwards.
AAGAGAATGACAGAGTCATTCCAGTAAAGGATTCAGAAGATGATGAGTCTGTATCTGTCTCTGGTGCTACAGCTTTACCTCAAGAATGGAGTAATGGCATGAAATCGCACATGAGGTCAAACATTTTACCAGGGTCTGTCACTTCAGATGAAAGCTCTCCTCGACATGTCCGGCCTTCTACTTGGGACAGGCAATCAAAATGGGATGAAGATGAAAAGGAAGCTAGGAATGAAGAAGCCATAGGGTGGAAATATGCAACAACAAGATCTGAGAGCCTTTATAAAGACAAGCTAGGTACATTACATGTAGCTAAACAGCCTCCAGGCTATGCTGATGATCGTGATAGCCATCAGAGTGAATCTTTGTCTGACCATGAGCCCCACCAACTTTGTGCAAATGACACAGAGTCTCAAGAGGACAGAAGGCCTTATGGTCATCCTTGGACAAGTTCTGGATCAGAGAGTGCATATGAAACAATTCGTGAAAGACATCGACACGTAGATGAGGCGCTGGCATCCAGTTTTGAATTTTACTCCACATCACCACGTGACGCTCGATTGCTGGGCTACATTTCAAGTGAAGCTGAAAAAGACCAGGTAAAATCAGCCTGGATTTTAATTTTAGTTTCCCTTTAGGGAGTGAAAGGTCAGACTTGGAGAGTGGAGTGTATGACATATAATTAGTGTACAGTACAAACCATTGCTTAATTTGAGTTTACAACTTTTAATTTGAATAGATGGTCAACTAGAAATGTACTAAAAGATACCTAATGTCTCATCCTCATGTTCAGTTTGCTTACCTACACCTTTGTTTGCTCTCGTAACTTTTTTCACTATTTTATATATTACTTAGATTCTCCTGTACCATTCTTTTTTTTATAAAATGTAGAGCTCTTACATATTTTGCTGAGGCCACAGTATACCTCAGATAGCGCATTCGTAGCTAAGAATATAGGAATTGACAAGTCTTGAATGTTCTGATTTTATTAGTAGCCTCACTGCCCCCATACTCACTACTAAACAGTGTGAGATTAATTTTGTATGGTGTTTTTACATTGCATGGAACCAGTGGTCTTTGGTCCATGTAATAAGAAAAATTTGATTTTAGTTCTTATTTACTTATTGTTTTATTTTGGGAAACTTGTCTTAACAATGTTAACTTATCATGGTGAGGAGTTCAACCTACAGTTGAAGTTAGCTTGTATCTTTATGCCATTAGGTGTGATTGACATGAAAAATGAAAAAATTCACTTGGCTAACCTGCTAGGACAATATTTTTAGAAAAGATTATTGTGCTAGAGATACAGAATATAATGATTTATCACAAGTGAAACTGAAAAAATGAAAGGTTAAACAATAAAATATTTGTTATGTCTTACCTCTTTAAATGAAAGGTCAGAAGAAGATAATTTATTTTGCAGCATTGTTACAATTGTTTTCAGGTTATTATGTTGTTTGATACTCCATCATTTTAATTTTTTAAATATTAAATAGGAAAATCTCAGTTATTTTCTCTTTCATCTCTGGACCATTGTAAATCCCGTTAATTGATATTTAGTTTTATGGAAACTATTTACTTGATGTTTTCTGGTATCACATAGTGATGCTTAATTTTGTGTATGTAAATTGAATACTCCCATCATTTTTTTTTTTTTTTTTAGAAAAGTTACTTTCATAATGGGAATATTTTTTATTGCAAAAAAACAAAAAATAGGTGATTTTGTACACTACAGCACTTTTTACTTTTTCCAATTAAGGAGAAGAAAGTTGATTGTGTGATGGAGGACCAGCTAGATGAAGAACAAATTTCTGAATTGTCTCCTCTGAAGTCAGAGCTTCTTTCTGTTGAGGAATACTCTGCTCAGAAGTCAGGCAAATCTAAGAATCATTCTTTAGACAAAAATGATGGATGTGGATCCAGAGATGCAGCTAGGTTCATTTCTTCTTTTTCAAGCCATACAGGTATGAAGCTTTTATGTATCCAAAAGACAAATGCAGGCACTCCCCAGTTAACATCAGCGTTCTTTTCCCAGCCAAAAATTAGTGATAGCAGTACTAATAAACTGCTTAACGGCAACGTTAATTGGAGATCGGTGCTGGTAACCAGATATTGGCACTGAAAATCTAGTTAATGGTGTCGCTAGACAAGTTCTGTAGAATGGAATAGCCATTAATTGATGCCACTGTTAACTGGGGATATATACGTATATATATATACTATATATATACTATGTACATATGCATATACAGGCAGTCCCTGGTTATAGGCAGTCTTGGTTATCAGTGATCTGGTTTTATGGGGCTTGTGTAGTGCTGAAAATTGCCAAAAATCGGCAATTTTCAGCATGGAAATGCGCTGATTTCCGGTTATCAGCGAGTTTCACTTGTCTTCAAGCTGCCGGAATGGAAGCCCTGCTGACAACTGCAAACTGTCTGTACATAGACACATACATATACCTACATACATTTAACCCTTTCTGGAAGGGCATGATCATATGAGGAACTGGCTACCTCTTCTGAGTATTATTATTGGTTGTCACAGTTAAGATGAATGTAGCTGGGGGAATGCAGTGCCTCTGTAGCTCCAGGATGTCTTTTTATTTGCTCATAAATACATACACCCATGGATTGATGTTAGTTTTAATTCTTATCTTTTATGATAGAAGTTCAGCTATAATTGTAATTTTGCAAAGTGCAAAGAAATATTAGAAAAAAATTTATACCTCACAAATAGGTACTGCATCTCCCCATCTCAGTAAATCTTGTAAATATTTAAAAATAAATGTAATGCTCAGAATTTGTTACTGATGTTAGTTTTATCTGTTATGATATTGCGTGAGCTGTAATTATAATTTTAAATAGAATAAAATAAATTTTTAAGAAAAATATGTTTAACTTTGTAAAATTAGCATGTTTTTACAAGGGTTGTAAATATTCACTTGCAACTTCCCACAGAAGGTACAGAAAATTTTTTAGGACTTTTTTTCTTTACACCATATGCGTTTGCATATCTTCCTTATTCTATTGATGTGTTGTTACTTAAATTGGCCAACTTTGAAGTTTGCCCCAGTCTGGGGGTGTGCTTAATATATATTTAGCTCATTCTGTAATTAATAGTCAATACCAAGAGTTAGAGCAGGCTGAATTCCTGTCTTTGAGTGCCATTTTCAAAGATTACGTTTTTTAAATATTCACAACATAGTATATATTTTCATTCTTCTTTAAAGATGAGGATCTCAGCAGCAGTCAATTATCATTCATTAAGCTCCAGAAACATCGTTATGTACGGAGAATACAGCATTATATAGACTCCTTGGAAAAACTTGAAAGGTAAGAAATTTGTAGTTTGTAACAGAGGTTTTTTTTTGTCTTGTATAATTGAATTGTAATTTTGGCAATTATCAAGTTTGTGATAACTTTTATATTAGTCAAATGGGGAAAAAACATTGGAGAAGAGATCAGAACAGCATAAAAGAGATGTAAGAAATGTGCAGGGGAACTGTGAAATATTTGTATACATGTTAGTGAAACAGGGCAGAAGGACAAAAAATAGTTATTCTAATAGTGTAGTGGAGAGAAACATCAGTGATCTAGTTTTATAAAAGAACTTGAAAGTATTATGGGCAGGCTTCTCATGCTAAAACCATCTCAGAATCAGAGATGATGGATAAAGAAACTGAAGCAGAAGTTTGAATGCAGGCTACAGAAGATGTCTGAGAGGCAAAGCTAGATGTAGAAGTTGTATTACCTTCAAAAACACATTAAGATAGATATGGATACAGTGCAAGTCTTTGATGAAGAGGTGTTGGTAAGAGAACTGTGGTATAGTACTCTAAGAGGTAGAAATAAGTCTATGGGGGGTAGTAATGCAGTAGTGTGAAAACATGAGCTTGTTTCAAGTCCTGCAATGGGTATAACCAAACTTATCATCATTAATGTTTTGATGTGAAGCCTTTCTGTTATGGTGTAAACATATAGGAACTCAAACTGATGTACCAAATGCAGATTTTTTGAAAGTGAGAGATCACTAAAAGCTTCCCAAATTTAACACTAGAAGGAGGTAAAAAAATAGAATGAAATTTCAAATTGCTAAAGTAGTTGCAAAAATGAAGAGGGTGAAATAGTCAGAAACATTACTAAGGAAAATGCAGTGAGTGGTAACCCAGGCTATGTTGGTCTTCAAGGAAACAAGAAATTAACAAAGTGCTATCAGAAGCATTATGAGGAAGGTGGGTAGAGAAATGAAAGCCAAAGAAGCTGGCCTTTCCAGGAGGAGTGCTAGCTATTTTTCCATCAAAATTAGGAGAAGAGCTCAATAAGAGATTTTTAAGGAAATTTTTAAAAAATTATAGGTTATGCAACTGGGAACATTTCCAGTATGCTATCAAAATTTTTTCTAGTAGAGGGAAACTTTTTCCTTCAAATAGAGAATTACAGTCTTTTCTAACAGTTTTAAAGTAGAGTAGATGTTGCTTGATATTTGGGAAATAGCAAAATAAGAGTTGTAGAGGAGAATGTTTGCATATAAGGGAGGATATATATTTCTGCCAACAAGCATATGTATGTATGCTCAGGGTTTTGGGCACTGAAGTAGCTATTGCCCTATGGAAAATTTAAAATATAATATTAAGTTAGTCTTAAGGATTATCAAGGTGTCATAGAAGACGTTTGTGGAGGGAAAAGTTTGGGAGAGGCAAAGGAATAGCTGCAGAAATGATTGCTCATAACACATGAAAAGAACAGATATTTTTGAGTAGTTAGAAAGATTGAAGATGGGAAAAGATAAAGATATTTTCTGCCTATGATAAAAAAAGAAGTGTGTAAAGAAAAGTATAGTCAGTGAAATGGCAGCAAAAGGAAACAATGATAGCAGAAAAACTAATAGCATGTAAACTCATTTAATATTTGGCACCCTAAAGGAAGGAAACTTCTGATATTTGAAGTGATTTTGTATATCAAAGTCATCTTGCAGATTGTTTGTTTCAACATAATATAACGTCAGTTTTTCTTTTAAACAGGGTCTTGGTGTCACAGTTTGGGGACAGTATCGGATCTGAGAAGAGCTTCCAAAGATATGTTACTGAAGGACGTTCTCATACAGAATCTGATTCAAACAAGACTCAAACAAGGGATATTCTTGGTCAGTCAGGTAGAGTATGTATGCTACATGAGCTATAGAGAACTTAGTCTTTTCCTTGATTTTACTAAAAACAGCAGTTATAGTTAACAAGAAAATAGCAGTCACATTGGAAAACATGAAATTGTTTGGGGGGTTTATATGGAAACTTCATTCTCATAAAATAGCTGGATAAATTGCTTACAATATTATTCTTTCATGAAGTACCATTGAAGATGGCTAAATTGATGAGGAATTTACTCTCAGCCAGCAATGAGAAAACTCTTTGACTATCACCAAAATATTTTGTATGTTAGCTTTAGAATGTGATGAGTTAAAAGCAGTAGTAAATGCTAGTTAAAAAAAAAGAATTGAATACCTGATCATGGTGGAAAAGTCAACCCAAAATGTCAAGGAAATAGAAAGGTTTCTAACCAACAGGTTAGCTTTGGGAATAAAGTGTCTAGGATTTGTCAAGGCCATGAATGTGAGTTATTTGCAAGTCATTGTTGTGTTGTGACTTATTTTCTATATTAATAGCCTTAACCATTACAGGGCCAAGTTGATACTATAAACAGATCACTGAATTTTGGAAATTGTAAATATCTAATATCAGTTTTGATCATTTGTGCTCTACCATGGTAGGACATTCCCTTAATATTATGTGTGGTACTTACTTGGCTTGTCTATTTCTTCCAGGAACAGCCTCCAGTAGCATAGCATCCAGTGATCTCAGTGATGATGGGTTTCGTAGAAAAGTCCTCCTCCCTCGCTGGCGCAGAAAAGGAGTCCTATCAAGAAGTAATGCTCATGCTGAAAGTCATGATATTCCATCCATATTAACAAGGAGATCTGAAGAGGGAGCTGTTGGCCCCTTGCAACAGTCTTCTCTTGTTTCATCTCCCAGGATCAATATGAGTAACAGAAGTTCAGATATTGTCAGCTCAAGAACTTCAACGCTTAAGCAAATTGAAAAGGAAGTGAGAATGTTGGCTCTAGCTGAAGAGAAATCGCGGCATGCTGTTCGAAAGAATGGAAAACCAAAATCCTCAGGGAATAGAAAAACGGGTCGATATGATATGCAGCGAATGCAGCGGGAAGAGCCTCGTGGGGAAGAGGATCCAGTAAGGTCACTCGTTTCTAGCAGAAGAGGAACCTTGGATAGTAATCTCTCAAGCAAATTCTGTGCTCCTGACCATGCACTGAGTTCAAAAGGACCTACAAAGAAGAAAGAAAGAGTTCACAAAGTTGCAGATGCAAACCAGGTATCTGAAGAAGAAATTTCCAGCCAAAGTATTTCAGACAGTCAAATATCCAGGCGAGGGGATGGAAGGGAAACTGGAGATGCAAAGCAACAACCTACAAGTCAGGCTGCTGTTACAGCTTACAGTGCTAGAACCAGTTACAAACAGAGCAGTGTAGTTAATTCATCTTCTAATAGAGATAATCCTCCGCCAAAATCTAATTCAGTTCAGACGTTACGATTAGATTTTGGACAGATGTTTCCAAGTACTGATTGCCTTAGTTCAAACTCATTTCTTGATGCACACAGTGTAGGAATACAGACTGGAACATCATTACTGTGCCTTGATGACAGAGAAAACGTATGTCATGGTAAATTATCTTGTGTTACCTCATCTCGTAGTCAGAAGAATAAGAAACAGAGAGATTCTTGTACCAGTGTTGTCTTGGAGAAAGAGATTGCAATGATTCAGGAACCACAACCAACAGGTAGTGGTGATTTACATGATCAAAGCAGTTCTGAATCAGCAGTGATGGGCATCATAGACAGAAACATTCCTACTGGCAGTAGTTTTGATGGTCAAGACAAATGTACATTACAGCCATATGGGGAGGGAAAGGTGAAGGAAAAGAGGTCAGAATATAGTGACAAGACAGAAATAATGATTGCCAAGAATTTAGAAGCTGAAGATAATCAGGAGGTCAGTAAGAAAATGACACATTCATATCAACCATCAAATGGACAATATAATGCAGAGACAAGCAATAGTAGATCAGCAAAAGGTTTGAAACTAGCAACTACTTCTAGAAGTACTGAGCAAAATTTAATTGAGCTAAATGTGCTGCACTCATTACCTCATTCAGGAAGAACTACAATTATTTCAAAACAGAAGGCTTCTGCTGGACAAGGAAAAATTCAAGAGACCCTGTCTAGTTACAGCTCAGAGGAATCTAGGGTATCAGTTTGTGAGGCACAAAATGAAGTCTCTGACATTGATTATAATTTAAATGAACATGGTCAGCCCAAAATAGGACCCTCAGAATCAAATTTCAAAAACCAAGAAAAAGTTGTAACTGAAAATAATAATTCCAGTTCCCCTGCTAAGGTGTACCATGAAAATAATAGATCGTTGTCATTAGCAGTAAAAAATAGACGTACAAATGAAGAGTCCTCTTGTCTTCAAGAACTCTCTGACAATGTGCACATTCCAGAAAGAGATATGGACCATGATACCAGAAGTTACAAAGGGAGTCACTATCAGCTCCCAGGTGCTGTACAACAGCAAAATGAATTGCAAAAAACTATGTTACATAGAAGTTCTCAAAATAATGGATATATACATGGCAAACAAATGGATCAGTCATCTGGTGTCATTCAAAGTTATGGCAGTGAAGGGGATGTTGTTCAAAAGTCAAAAAATTGTTTGGTGGTAATAAATAGCAATCAGTTAATACCATCTAAGAACATGGTTGAAAGTATCAGTGAATTAGGTGTTGCTCATGTCAGTAATTATGCTGGTAGAGGTTTAGAACATAGCACCAAGCAAACTTTAGATAGTGGTCAAATCAGTGTTCATGCATCAAGTAAGAAAACACCTGTTACTTTTGAAGTAAATGTTAATGACAAGGAAAATGTTTACAAAGATGTACTCAAGAGCAAAGTTAGTTCACACCAAGAAACAAGATTGTGCATCAACACTACGGAGAATATAACTCTACAGGTAAGTGCTACATTGCCCTCCAGACAGCCAACGTATGGTTTCATGTGGTTTTGAAGAGTTGGGATGCTGCACTGTCCCAGCTTTCTAGGTATATAGGACCAGAGTTAGCTTGAGCACTGTGGAGTAGACAGTTGCTGGGATCTGCCTCTCTCTTTCTTCAGTGAGGGGGAGGCTGTGGTGGACAGGCTTAGATTCATGAACAGTGACAAGCTCATCCACCAGGCAATGTCACAATAGACTTCTTGCTCTTCCTGAGGCACTGTAGCGTGGCCCTTGGGGAAAGCTGGCCCTGCTTCATCGGGTCAGATAAAGTCCTAGACTTCCTCTCCCCATTGTAGAGGAACCTTTCAGCCTCCCGTCAGGTCTCAGAAAGCGAGGCAAGGGTAAGAAGAAGGGGGGAGGATGCTAGAGGTGACATTCCTCCCAACTTGCTCTCAACTTTCATCACTTCTGTCTTTCCTGTGCTTTCACTTCCATTAATCTATGGTCATCTCTTGCCTCCTGTCTCATTGTTCTTCCAACTCTCCTGGTGCCCACAGGAGACAGCTGATACAGTTACATCCTGTTCTTCCCTGGTTGGCACAAAGAACAAGTTCAAACCAGTTTTTAAAGTATTACTCTATTCAAAACATAAATCTGTATATCCTGTTCTTCCCTGGTGGGCACAAAGAACATGTTCAAACCAATGTTTAAATTATTACTCCATTCATAACATAAATCTGTAAAATATGAGGATACAGTATAGTACAATGTTTGATTGTTAAAGTGTTTGACCAAGGAATGAGTACTATTTTACTATTTCTGTATGAGTAACAGAGAGTCTTCTCACAAGGTGCCAATATGATTCATTCAGTAATAAAAATAACAGAATATCCAGGACAGTTCTGTATAGAAATTTTTAATCACTAATTATTATTGTAATTAGTAAAATGCTGCTGTCTTGGAAAATATTACAAATATACATACAAATATTTTCCTTATTTAAACTTTTTGTTAATTCCATTTTTAACATGGTTCCTCCTTTTTTGCGATACACCAAACTGATTTATGGATGCATTATCATTATGATTCATTTCAGTGATTAAGATACTGTAAGTAAGAAAAACTGATGATTTTCAGAAAAGGCTAGAAAACAAATTCATGATACTAATCCCCTTTTTATCTTTTTTAAAGGAAGCCTTGCTGAAAGCTAGGCCAGACTATGTACGTGAAGCAGGGGAACGTCGAGCTCTGATACGTTTGAAGCAGGAGATGCGTCAGGTTGCCCAAAGTCGAAACCATGATATTATATCACAAATTCCAACTAATCTTCAAACACCGTCAACATTGCAAAGATTTCTCTATAAACCAGGTTCGTATGTGATGTTCACTGAATAGCTGAAGTGGAACATCTATTTAATGTGTTGTCAAAGGATATGGGACTTCCCTCTTTCAGTAATGCAACCAGAGTTGAGAGTCTCACATATTGTCGTATACTGAAATAAAAATTGTCTAGTTTTATTTCTGACCACTTAGGGTTTCTGTATAATAGTTACTACTACTTCCTTCTGTTGTAGATATGTAGTTAGGCAGTTTGTCATTCATGTAAGAGGTCACTCATTTAGTTGTAATAATTTTTCAAATAAATCCTGAGTTTCAGGATCATATGGAATAAAATTTGTACAAAGCTGATTTTATTGGTTGATATACTGTGTTGTGTAATAATACATAGGCCTAAATGAGGATCTTGTTTCTTGCAGATATTGCTCCGTTGTTTTCATATAGAGATATACGGGAGCAGAACCGTCGTTTATATCAACTTCTCCCTGAGGCAAATATTAAACAGATTAGGTCACATTGCACTGCTAAGGATCGCACAAACAGACTGATAGCAAAAATGTATAGTCAGGTAATTTGCAAAATCCTTGCTTACAATTTTTAAGACTTGTGTAAGACATTACAAGATCTGATAATCACAAGTGATGTGTCCTCGACTTACGGCGGGGGATCTGTTCCACCACTGCGCTGTAAGTTTATTTCTGTCATAAGTCAGTTTTTCGCCATTATCAGCAGTGTAACTTAACTGTATGAAGTTGCAGCGCATGAAGTGCCGTTAACTTGATGCCTATTCTTGCCATTAGCACTGTCAGTGGTGCTTACAGCACCTTACATTGTTATAACATCAAGTTATGGTAGCACTGTAAAACATGGTAAACTGCGCTGAAAAAGCGCTGCAAGTTGATGGTGCCATAAGTCGAGGACGCATGTACGTACTTACCTTTTGAATATCATGCAACTTTGAAAAGGAGTGGGGTTGCCCTTTTCAATAAGGGGCTCCACAAATATTCTTAGCCTATGTTTGATTGAGTAGTTTGTTGTGCTAGGGTGTATGAAAAACGGACCTTCTGGAATGTTTGCCATACCTCTAGGTAACCTTAAGAGCTTGAACTGGGTGTAAGTGTTATTTGACAAATTGAGTTCCCTGTCAGAACAGAAATTGTTCTATAAAGACTTGTTATTCTTGGCCAAGAGTGATAAGCCAGGAGACAGTAATAAATGATTGGCTGTATGAGTAATGTAGCATTACCCCTGTCTATGAGAGCCAGTTTACTAATGCGAGCTCCTGATGTAAAAGCAGTCGAGAAGATTGCCTTTTGCCGGATATATGTTGTAGCTGTATTGGGTCCAGTGAATTAAGGAGTTATAAGAAGCCTAAACACCTCATTCAGGGACCTGGGAATGGGAAGCCTTGCAGAAGCAGGTCATCACTGTAAAAGACTGGAGAAGGGAAGTAACAATTTCTATGTTAGAACCAATTCTAAATCTGTAAAACAAGGGTTCCACAATGATGTGTTGCATGCCATTTTTGTTATAACAGCAAGGCACATTTTCAAAAGGATATACCATAATAAAACATAGAAGTATTCCAACAGAGATCTCAACTGGGCTCTCAGCATGGATATGATCTAACCATATTATCCATATGGACAGGTAATATTGTCTAATACCTCATTCAGGGACCTGGGAATGGGAAGCCTTGCAGAAGTAGGTCACAGCAATGCAAAAGATTGGTGAAGGGAAGGAACAATTTCTATGTTAGAACCAATTCTCAATACAAAAAACAACATCAACAATGGCCAGGCTTGTAACGTGTGGACCACTAGACTGGTGCTAAATGCATCAACTGCAACTAGAGGATCTTGTCTTTCTCTGTGAAGTGTTTGATAATTTGTTTGGATACACTTAAGGCAGCTGTAAATTAATGAATTTGTTTATGAAACAATTTTGTTCTTAAGAAATTTTAGTGTTGCTGTATTTTATCTTGTACAATGATTACAGTATTCAAATTTCTCTTTCAGAAATTAAGGAACAAGGTACTGAAGGGTCAAGTATCTCATGCACACAAGGATATTGTTTCAACCACACCGGTACAGAGGAAGTGATATATTCTTGAATTGAAATTTTACAAGAGTACATGGCTGAATCTTGATTGTTTTTGTTATCACAGTATCTCAAAAACCTTAAAAATGAAAAACTATTCAGTAAATGACCTTAATATTAAGTTATTCTTTTAGGTATACAAACCATAGCATTTTATGTAGTAGTTTTCCTTATTAAGTTATAATGGGTTGTTGAAACTTGGTTTCTGATGGTCGGCGGATGAGTGATGGGAACAACCTACCCACCCACCATCTGCAATCATCAAACACCCTTTTCTTCAGCTGCAATTGAGCTAAAGACATTTTCTGTGCTCTGACTGATTGTTGGGTTAAAACTACTTTTATCATTGTTCATTCAATGTATGGTCTTTGTGGTTTTGTTTTGTTTTGTTCGAGCAGATTTCAACAGGAAAATTGAACAACTAAAAGGTGAAGGTAAGTGGATGTTTGGCCTCTTTAATGTCCTTGAAATTAGCGTAGCCAGCTTTTTGTTCTGCCTGGGTGTAGGCGTTTGCTGGCTAGTCTCCTTGGTAGTGGAGAGGTCTGGCAGCAGTGGATAAAGGCCAAAAGATGTTCAATGCTATCTTTGAAGGGGATTACTCCTGCTTTCAATATTGCTGAATCTCTAGGTTTCTTCCTCTTGGACTAACCTCTCTCTCTTCTGTTCATTCTTCTCTTGCT
>NC_061099.1:42576180-42577725 GCF_015104395.2 Macrobrachium nipponense | reverse complement strand
CTTCTACTGATTATAATTCATTATTCGTAGAGGAACCCTACTATTCATACGGAATAACCCCACAGATATACCACTACGGCAGCGCTACCTTCCACTTGTACAGGGTAATACCGGAACAGTTTTCTGCGAAGTCTGGTAATATCCATTGAAGTCCTCTCCCAGATGAAGAAGGAATAATATATATATATATATATATATATATATATATATATATATATATATATATATATATATGTGTGTGTGTGTGTGTGTGTGTGTGTGTGTGTGTGTGTGTGGTGTGTGTGTGAATAACTTGATCACGAAGTATATAAAACGTGATGCTATGTATAAATAAAGGTGGATGCCACGGAAGAACTCATCACCATTGTGTATATATATATATATATAGTATATATATATATATATATATATATATATATATATATATTATATATATATATACATATACATATATAGATATGCATATACCTACTTATATAAACTAAACTCTTCTCTCATTCGAAGTCAAAATACTGATTTCCAAGAACGATGTTTTCCTAAAAGTGAAAATGGGGTTGGGCTGTAGGAAAGAATTAGTGTTATGTTATTCACGATTCATCAATGATTCTTGTGAAATATAATCCACCATGTAGTCTCGTGCAATGGGGCGACTTGGAAATGCAGCACATAAGCAAGTACTTACTTGCGCAGTACATATCGTAAAGAGAAGCTGCTGTCGCATTGGCCACAGATGCGTCCTGGTGAGATTTCAAGAGTCTACAGTGTCCCGTAACTTTGTTGTAACAAAATCCCAAACAATGCTGGTTCAAGAGGCAGCTTGTAGAACAAATATTCTAGTAAGAAAAAAAAATAGAAAATAAAAAGAATAAACGTTATATATGCTATTTTCCATTACAGACATATTCAGACGCCAGTACTCATAAATATTATCCTAAAACTTTAGTCGACTGTCGGTAACAGTAGCAAATTTCTTTTTAAAAAATTGTATTAGTGGATAAACAATGTTAGGTATTTAAAATATGGAGGAGTTATGGGAGCTCCATTTGACAACGTCTTTGACAGAGAGAGAGAGAGAGAGAGAGAGAGAGAGAGAAAGTTTCGTGGTTTGTGTTGCTGTTGAGATCGTGTAGTATGCATTTATGTTTTTGGTTTTCCATAAGAGAGAGAGAGGGCGTGATTGGTGGATGGATGGTTAATGAATTGGCTGTTGGTGAGTTCTGAGTTGTTTGTTGGTGCGGTTGGAGTTAGTTGTTAAGATCAGAGTTTTGAGTCAGTCTGTAATCAGAGCCTGTGATGGTCAGCAGTGTCGGCAGCAGTCTTTGAAGGGTATTGAAGGCATTGATGGTCAGTTAAATTGTGTTATTGACTTGTTGTTCAATTTGTTGTTAAGTTTGATATTGTTTGCTTTAGAGTTGCTGTGCCTGTGTTGTTAGATTTGTTGAGCTTATGAGTTTCTGTTGAGTTGTAGTTGGGGGTTGTTGTTGTTGTTGGGAGCTGTTGTGGCTTCTTGGTGTTGTTGTGAGAGGCTGGGTGTGGGGTTGTTGG
>NC_061099.1:42531180-42571180 GCF_015104395.2 Macrobrachium nipponense | reverse complement strand
ACCTGAGTGCTCTGGATTATAGTCTAGTCTTCTCCCCGATGCGAATCGATTCGCGCCTATACGTAAATCCCTGACATAATATTATGTACGTTTAGGACGAGAGTATATGTATATGTATGTATGTATGTAAATATATATATTATATATATATATATATATAGTATATATATATATATATATATATAATATATATATATATATATATATATACATATATACATATGTATGAATTATAATTATTATAAAACAAATATATGAATATATGTATACAAATACAAAAATATATATATATATAACCTAGAGCACTCCGGTCTCATAAATCAGTTCAGTACCTTGCAAGACTTGCATTAAGAACAGCGATTTCGCTATTGTCGGCAGTGCTGCTCCCCCTCAAGGGCGAACGATACGTCAATCAATATCATAGAAATATATATATAATATTATATATATATATATATAGTATATTATTAGATATATATGTTGTATATATAAGTATTATATATATTATATAATAATTATCTATTATATATATAATATATAATTATATAATATAGATAATTATAATATATTATAGACTGCGGCACGTGAACGTTCCTACTTATATAAGATATATCTTGTGCTCTACGAGTGTCCCATTGAAGGTCGCTCGCGGGTAACCACGTCCCAGGAAATTTTTGTTGTTACAAGTTACAACCAAAGGCCAAACGAATTGTGCACATGACAATATAGTTTCATCTGAGCTTAATCTGTCTTTTTCCGTTCTTCGCTGCATTCTTTTTTTAGTCTTGATCATCCTTTGATCATGTAAGTCAAAACAGAGCCTTTCAACACTAAAACATTCAAGGGCAATCAATGAAGGATTAAAACAAAATAATCTCGAACTTTCCCAGAATAACAAGAAAATAAAGCCCTAAACTATTTCCCATGCTGGCTTAAAGAAAACATATATAGACTATAGGAGGCTCTTAAAACTGAAAGCAAAGCGGCAGGAACCATTTGCCAAAAAAGCCCAAGAAACCACCCTAAGAATTAAATTAACTTCTAGCAAATTAACAGTTGGAGGAGCAGCTATATTTCCCGCTCTTAACATGTGTACGTAGCTTTTCCTTCTCATTTGTATCCCTAAATATGAATGTATAACTACTTTTACAAGCATAATTAAGAAAGAACATTCATACTGCATTCTTTTTTTGTCATGCTTTGATTATGTATGCGTATCTTTTTCTTATTCGTATCCTTAAATATGAATGTATACGACTTATACAAGCATAATTAAGAACGAAAATTCATACTGCGTTCTTTTTTTCGTCTTGTCATCCTTTGATTATGTATACGTATCTTTTTCTTCTTATTTGTATCCCTAAATATGAATGTATACGACTTATACAAGCATAATTAAGAACGAAAGTTCATACTGCGTTCTTTTTTTAGTCTTGTTATGCTTTAATTATGTATACGTATCTATTTCTTCGTATTTATATCCATAAAAAAATCATGTATGCCACTTATACCGAAATAAAGTTTAGTATTATTATCATTTTGTTCTAAGGGGTCCACAATAATATAAAAAAATGTTGAGAGTTCGTGTGCAATTTAAAAACACTTTACAAAGCTTTTGAACCTTTCCCTGGGTTCATCTTCTGTCCAAAAAAATTTATATTATTATTTTTTTTTTTTCATCACAGTCCTCCAATTCGACTGGGTGGTATCTATAGTGTGGGGTTCCGGGTTGTATTATTATTTTTTTTTTATTGAAAATAATGGTAGAATTTACAGAATTTATTTTATACAAAATTCTCTGAATTCTTTTAATTTATTATTATTATTATTTCATTGAAAATAATGGTAGAATTTACAGAATTTATTTTATACAAAGTTCTCTGAATTCTTTTATTATTATTATTATTATTTCATTGAAAATAATGGTAGAATTTGCAGAATTTATTTTATACAAAATTCTCTGAATTCTTTTAATTTATTATTATTATTTCATTAAAAGTAATGGTAGAATTTGCAGAATTTATTTTATAAAAAATTCTCTGAATTCTTTTAATTTATTATTATTATTTCATTGAATATAATGGTAGAATTTGCAGAATTTATTTTATACAAAATTCCCTCAATTCTTTTAATTTATTATTATTATTATTTCATTGAAAATAATGGTAGAATTTACAGAATTAATCTTATACAAAATTCTCTGAATTCTTTTAATTCATTATTATTATTATTTCATTGAAAATAATAATGGTAGAATTTGCAAAGAATTTATTTTATTAACAAAATTCCCTCAAGTTCTTTTAATATATTATTATTATTATTTCATTTGAAAATAATGGTATAATTTTACAGAATTTATATTTTAACAAAATTCTCAATCAATTCTTTTAAATTCATTATTATTATTATTCATTGAAAATAATGGTAGAATTTGCAGAATTTATAATGTACAAAAATTCTCTGAATTCTTTTAATTCATTTTCATTTTAATTGTCATTTTTATTTTTATTTTTATTTTTATTTTTATTTTTTATTTTTTATTTTTATTTTTATTATTATTATTATTATTATTATTATTATTATTATTATTATTATTATTATTATTATTATTATTATTATTATTATTATTTTATTATTATTATTATTATTATATTTTATTGAAAATAATGGTAGAATTAACAGAATTCATTTTATACAAAATTCTATCAATTCTTTTAATAACTTTTTTTTTCAGGCAGACGTATTTCTATGCGGCTGTCTCCCGTATGAATAGGGACCTACTTGACACAGGACAAAAATTGACCTCCTCATTGTCTGAGATGAGCATAGCACGATATAAACAGTTCTTAATATTCCTAAATGAAGCAGCAGCTGTTTAAAACCGGAATAAATGTGTAATTAAAAAGGTTGATTTCTAATTATATCATTCAAGCTTAGGTGAAAAGACTAGTGGATATATTTACTCTTGCACACAAAATATATAAATGATTTCCATTCTGTAAGTTTTTTCGCTTATTCGGGGAGTAAGCCTACAAACTACGTTGTTGTTGTTGTTGTTCTTGTTGGGGGGTTAGGAAAGGTCTATGAAAGAGCCTAAAAAGGTCTGAAAAAGGTGTTTCGTGTTGACTTAGAGATACAGGAATTTTAGGATAGGATATTTATGATTTATTTATTAGAATGAAAATGTAGGAGAATAAATAATGTTCATGATAAACAGTACAGAAAAATGATTTCTGATGAAATATAGCATATTTATCTTAATTTCCGTCAATGAAACAAGGGTCTATTTGACCATAGATTTTAGAACGTTTTAATTTGCGTTAAAAGTTAGGACTATAATGTTTACAACTTATGAGGGGAAAATCTCGCACACGTCTCAAGTAAGCTGGAGGTCGCGTCACGCCTTATTAAGAATGTAGTTTTAAGGTTACTAATTAGCTAGGCAAGTAATTAAGTGCTCAGTGACAAGAAAGTGAACGGAGGCATAACTGCACGCAAATGCTAGCAAGCAATATGTTGGGAATTCTTGACGTTCATTCGCAAGCATGTTATCCTCAGGAATTCTTATAGCCATTAACAAATTCATATATTCACCACGTGCCATATTTTCCTGATTCAGTTACACGTACAATATATATATATATATATATATATAATATATATATATATATATATATATATATATATATATATATATATATATACTATAGATATATTGATAAATTTGTACGTATATGTATATATATATCTATATCCATATATATACGTATATGTGAATCGCGAAATATTGAACGTGACCAATATCTATAAATAAATAAAGCCAAATCCCACGAAGTAAAGAAAAACGGCTTCAGTCACTTGTACACGCGACTTTTTTTCATATTCCTAAATACTAAGCTGAGGATTTAGTATTTGTGGAATGGAATATATATATATATATATATATATATATATATATATATATATTATATAATATATATATATATGTGTGTGTGTGTGTGTGTAAGTACGTACTCTATTTATGTACACACGTAGCCTTTTTGTAGAATTTTTCTCATGCAAAAAAAAAAAAAAAGAATAAAAATGGTTATTCACCTCGAAAAAATCCTAGAGCCGCTAACTGATTGACGTGAGTTGCTGAAACATAGCGAGTATTGCTTATTGTGAGCGTTTTCGGGCAGAAATTGGTCCCGGTAATTGGACAGGTGATAGCGGTGACCTTTGAGGTTTAGCTACCTCTCAAGTTACACGCCGATTTTGCACTTGCATTTTACATTCATAGCGACGAAGGTAGATTTTTCTTTTTCACCTTCGAAAGCAAAGTAAAATTGTCTCGATAAAATTTTCCTGGAATAAACAAGGAAAAAAAAATGCGGCGCCGAAGTTATCTCGGTGCGATCCGTTTTCTGTACAGCCGCTACAACGTATAATCAAGGGCACAGAAAATGGATCTATCTTTTGGTGGTCTCGGTATAATGCTTTATGAGCCGCATTCCACGAAACCAAACCGCTAATGGCCTGTCCTATATCGTTGCCAGAAGCACGATTATGGCTAACTTTAACCTTAAAAAAATCAAAAAGTACTGAGGCTAGAGGAAAACTAAGGTGACGCATTGGCGAATTTGATGTTGGCGGGGGAGTGGGGTTGGGGGGGCGGGGGTTCCTGGTTACGTGCACCCCCGCCATGGATATGAATGATGGAACATTGTTTTCTTTCAGAGAATCATTATTGGTAGCAAATATTTCATTAGTTAATGCTTATTTCAACAATAACAGCTGTATGCAACAACAAAACACTATTATGCATGCATTTATAGCTGTATGCAACA
The DNA here is from genome assembly GCF_015104395.2 of Macrobrachium nipponense. Classification (NCBI taxonomy): domain Eukaryota; kingdom Metazoa; phylum Arthropoda; class Malacostraca; order Decapoda; family Palaemonidae; genus Macrobrachium; species Macrobrachium nipponense. The sequence continues at coordinate 42,566,351 of NC_061099.1, read as the reverse complement.
ACAAACACTATTATGCATGCATTTATTAATATTGATATATATGTACCGTTGTGTGTAAGTGTTACATATATATATATATATATATATAATATATATAAATATATATATATATATATATATATAGTATGTACTTTGAGTGTAGTAGTTTGCTTATCTTTCACCTAATTTTTATTTCTATTTTTATATGTTTTGCGTTTGTTTTAGTGTTTTCGTAATTTTGTGTTTAATTTTTCAGTTTGTATGTGCTGTTCGTTTTATTTTACGTTTTTACTGAGGATTTTAGTAAGACAATTCATTTTTTTGAATTTTAGTGATTTCTCATCCTCGTCAATTTTTCCAGCTTTATGATGAGGTTTTATACATCGAAAGCTCATTAATTAAATAAAAGATGTTCTTCCTGGTCTTGGCAATATTATTTGTCATTAAGCTAAGATTTCCAAGCTGCCGCCCAATTACTGAGACTATATTGATTTATACATATATAATATATATATATATATATATATATATATATATATATATATATATATATATATATATATATATATATATATATATATAATATATATATATATATATATATATATATGTGTGTGTGTGTGTGTGTGTGTGTGTGTGATAATCCTAAGTGGGCACCCGTTGAAAGATTTCCTGCAAAAAAAATTGGTAATTTGACTAATGTCGTCTGTCCTTTACAGGCCCAAGATTCAGGTGACAAACCGGGTTTTGGTAAACGAGAATATACCCAACGTTCCCTTCAATTCCTCATTGTTATGCGTTTTCTTTGATTCCTCAACCTAAAATGAAAATATTTGATCGTGAACTATAAAGCTTCACAATCGTTTTTCATAGTTGTTACACATTTCTAAAAGTGCATAGGCCTATATAGTAGAAGATTAACTGGATGGCTTCTTTCGAGTCGTACTAAATAGCTGCAAGGTGTCATTTACTTCAAAACATCCTTCTCTGTTACTACCTGCGAAGGCTATTCGCCCCATCTAGATTACATTTACCCCTAATAGGGTTTTTCCATTTGTTATCTAGAGTCATGGTGGCTTTTGCAAGTACCCGAATCTGACAGAGTATCATAACTTCGTAGTAGAATGGCTACACAAACTTTCTTTCCAACTGTAGACCCTCAGAGGAGACTGACTTAATAAGCCATTGTTTATATACAGCTGGAGGAGAGAAGAAACAGGCAGCTTTCCCAAAAGTGAAAAAATGTTCTCTGGAACGGCACCCAGGACTTGAAATGAGTTGCATTCAGTTGAATTAAATTTTTCAAGGAAAAGGGCTGGGTGGTGGGTTTGTGAGTGGAAGGGTAGGGGGAGGATGAGTGATTTGGGGAAGGGTGGGGAATCTCTGATGAAAGACTCTGCAACCAAAGTCTCGTCCAGTCTGGGAACTATGCAAAGAAAGTAGAATTACCTGTTTTCTGTACCAGGAAATATAATTATCATTTACATACATCTAATGGTAGCGTAGGCGTACCAGCAAAGGGGGCAATTGCCCCCCCCGCCCCCAGGGTCCGGGAATCGGCTAAAGTTCGGGCAAATCGGTCGAGATATTCGGGCATTCGGGGAAGGAATTTTTTGTTATATAAAAAATATTAATAAATAAAAAAAATAAATAAATAAGAATAAAAGTAAAAATAAACTTGTCGGGCAAATGGTTGACATATTTTTTTGCATTAGGGAAAGCATTATTTTATATATAAGCATAAGAATAAAAATAAATATAAACCTGTATTTGTAACCAAGTAATATATAATCGCATGTGAATTACCATTACAATTGAGAGTATATATAAGTAATATGTATGGTAGTTATAGAATATGTTAGAAGCTAATATTATGAACAAATATGTCGTGCAAGAGAGAGAAAGAGAGAGAGAGAGAGAGAGAGAGAGAGAGAGAGAGAGAGAGAGAGAGAGAGAGTCTCATCATCAGCAGGCTGAAATGCATCCATTGCTGATTTCATGGTTGGAGAAGAGGGTCTTGAAAAGTCCCTTTAAATCGTTGTGCCGATGATTTTATTATAATTTTCTGTTAGGTATCGCATATCGTTCATTATGTATTCTTTATCATTAATTATCAAGCACCGGCTACAGCTAGTGTACAGTGATATACGATATGCTAGCCATTATGTCCATAGAATTATTGCCAGATAATTTAGTTAGGCAGCACAGTAATGAATATAAAGTTACAAACAAGTATATGATAAAGACTGATGTAATAAGGAACGGTAATCAGTAGGGAAACTGTAATATTACAGTCAGCAAAGTACCATATAGCAATGTTCTTTTGCATTCTGGCTATACTGCCAGCGAAACGGGAAGCACAGCAGCCAGCAGGCAGACAGTTAACACTCCTGTGACTCCTCTCTCGGTATTCCTTGTTTAATTATTTGTATGTGAGTAATATATACTGTAGGTAAGAAAAAGAAAAGTGTTTCAGTCTGCTAACTTTTGATAAAACATTTTTAGATATAGAAAATGACTCGGTGTGTTTAAGAAACAGGAAAATAGTTGCAAATTTATCTTGTGAAAGGCATGGAATGGTGTGTGTTGGTGAATTCTACAATTTGGATCAAGACATCCTAATGGCTGAAACTGCCATTTTTCACAATCTGGAAGGCGTGGATTTGAATACTGCGAATAAAGTGATGAGGTATCTTTACTCAAATTCTCTGTGTGAAACTTTGCCACACTTCTGTGAAATGGCAAAAACCCTGGCAACCTTATTCGCAACATCTTGCACGGCAGAGAGGTCATTCCCGTGCTTGAGAAGACTCATGACTTACCTTAGATCTACTATGGGTCAGGGTAGGGTCTCAGCATTAGGACTTCGCTGCATTGAAAGAGGTTATGTCAGCAGGATAGATATGAACACCATAATAGATGTATTTGGCAAACGAAAGGGAAGGGATAAAACGTTCTTTTAATTTATCTCTAAATATGCTATAAAATGTAGTGTAATAAAGATTTTCTTCTGTATTTGACTATCTGCACAGACTTAGAGTAATGATAATTTAATAAAAAAAAAAGTAATTAGTTACACATTTACGTAATTATACTTATGATTCTTTATTTCTATCAAATGACAATTTAACTGCAACAGAAGTTTCTCATATATGAAGTTATCTTCGAATGAGAATTATTCATGCTAACGTTAATTTCTGCAGGTCTAAGATTTTAAAAATATGTTTCATTTGTTGTTGTACTAAAGCTTTTACAACTTATTAATTTTGTTGTATGAATTTATTTTAAAAGGAGACCAAATTCACGGTTTTTTTTATCGGCATTTTGTTTTATTTTCTATGGTTATTCATTTGTAACTGAAATTTTTAATGCTTGAAATTAATTTTTATTATATTTGTTTTGAGATGTTCTCTCATTCTAATTGTAGTTGTAATTGATGATAGCACAGGTAATCATAACTGTAATTGTTATAATTCATATAAAGCATATGTATTTGCTCCAAGCCTGATTTGTATATATTTTCACATAGTTGGTGATCTTGCTAACCATGCCTTTTTTCGTGAAAAATAATATAAAAATAAATATTGTAAGTTGTGTAATATCTTAAAAGTTGCCTCGCGTTATAATATTTGAGTGAATTTCGGTTTGAAAGCATACAAAAGAGGATGCATGTATATAACCTGAATAAAGAATAGAATGATAGCTACTTAGTTTTGCTAAACTTCTTCAAATTCGTACCTGCTGTACATAATTTAACAGCTGTTGTTATTTGTTACACAAATATGGTGATTAAAAAAAGAAAGAAAGAAAGAAAAAAAAACTTGTGATGTTTAAAATTCGGGCAAATTTGGTGTTGCCTTCCCATATGAACTTCATGTCGTACGCCTATGAATGGTAGTGGTCATCCACAAGTACCCCAGGGCATTCTTTGAGTTCATAATTCAAGGGTAAGAACAACAGATGATGCGAACTCCCATTTGCCTGAATTTTTAAACTAGAGCTTCATGATGAAGTCAAAGGCAGCACAAAGAATAAGACCAGAATATAGGAGGTGTTTCTTTACAGAACACTGGATATTGATATTGAAAGGCTGGTGCTTTTATCGAGCTGACAGTCGATGATGACTTATTCCAAAATTGTTTTTTTTTTAGTTTTAAAACCACAAACTAGAGACTTGTGAAATGACACTCGCCTCTTAACGGGTGTCATTTAGTAAACTCGATTCAATGTGTGTCGTCCGATCACTGACACAGTTGAGTCGTTCAATGCTATCATTTTATAGTTGTTGAATGAAACACTTGAAATTGGCATCCATAATGATTTATTTGCCTCTAGCCGTATAATGTAACATTATATCATGGAAATGGTTGGAATAAACAGCTGAAAGAGCAGAGAATTGGCATACAGTGCTAATATAGTGTTAATTCGAAAATATCTTGATTTCTTCAAACTACAAAAACACCATCAAAAGTAATTTTTTTTTTCCTGTGCATCCGCTGGACGTTTGTCATATTCAGATATGTTTGGACATAGTTCACTCTATTGTCTTCTGGTTTGTTTGCCAGACACGACAAACATTTCTCATTTGTTTGCTTGTTGTCCGTAGATTCTGTTTAGTTAGAATTCTAGTGGATTTGTCACTACAATTATAACAACAACTCATCTGGCAGGGATAGGATGGGACAGAAATGGATTTAATCTATGTCGTATCCGATTGATTTCCTTCTAAATGGCATACCAGCAGCGGGCGCAAGTCCCGATCAAAAGTGGAAGTGGGGAAAGGGTCTCGAAATAGCAAATATCAAGCTGTAATTGGGCTGAACGTAATCAGGAAATATCCAAATGACTCGTGACCCTTGAATTCTGATCCGGCTATAGGAACATAATCCGCTGATCTGTCTTCACACACTTCCCAAATCCAGTTTGAAGAAAGGGTGGAACCAACCAGCGGTCCTGGAGCACTCGAACTCTCCTTTTTTTACTCTTCTGTGATACCTCGGATCATTGGTGGGTCCGAATATTGTTGCCCCAAAGGTCAAATCGGGCTGCTTCTTCTTCTTCTTCTTCACGTAGCAGTCCATAGCGTCATCCCGGTCAGTAAGATGATAATGTGTATGTTGAAGAAAGGACGCCTGCCAGGAGAGGTCACGTCCAGACACCGCAGCTAACGCCATTCCAAAATATTCCAAGAGCTAAAGCGGATGCGAGGAGATTGGATGGCAGCCTTAGAACCATCCAGGAGCTCTCCTGGAAAGCTTCAAGCAATGCAGGGGAGTACAGGCAAGCGTGTTCCTTTTTTTTTTGCGAAACTTCAAAGAATGAAAGACAATCAGCAGGAGACCCTTCTTGTATTTGACGATTTGCTGTGGATTTTCATATTTTATTAGTTTGTTGATTTGATTATTTCTTTTCTTATAACTGATCTCTTCTTTCTGTATTTCCTTTCTGTTACTTGTTTCAAATGAACACCACAGTATGACTTGAAACGTTGAATTTCAGGTCAATGGCCCCTTTGATGGGCTTGTTCCGTATGAGTAGGGTTCAGCCGGGTAATAATAATAATAATAATGATATTAATAATAATAATAATAATAATAATAATAATAAAAAATAATAATAATATAATGCATGCTGGAAACAAACCTTCTTTCAAACATTTTTTGTTCAAAATAATGACAGAATTTAAAGAATTGATTTTATACAAAATTCTCTCAAGTCATTAGAAGAATTGAGAGAATTTTGTATGAAATCAAATTTCTGTAAATTTTGCATTATTTTTTTATAATAATAAATAATAATAATAATAAAATAATAATTAATAAAATTAATAATAATAATAATATAATATACATAATAATAATATATATAATAATAAATGCTGCATTATAGATGTAAAAGAAAAAAAGTGAAGAAGATATCAGGACGTAGAATTTGCCAGCCTGAACGGAACATTAAATATCCACAGACATTTTTCACTTTATGAGTAATTCTGCTTCTCTTTTCAAAATATTATACCTATGGTATCAGATCATCCAAAAGAAATTTCTGATGGACAATTATAATTATCATTATTATAATCAATTATTATCATTATTATTAAATTAATGTTGTGGTCGTTCAGATACTTTAGCGAATGAATTTAGCTTCGTAGCATCGTGTATGCAGACAAACGTACTCCTTATATATATATATATATATATATATATATATATATATATATATATATATATATATATATATATATATATATATTATATATATATATATATATATATATATATATATATATATATATATATATATTATGTGTGTGTGTGTGTGTAGTGTATACGTATCCTTTCTTACAAGGAGGACATTTGATCTCTTCACTATTTAGTTGATTTCCAAATGGCATAGCTGCAACATACACTTGTCATCGAGTACACTGTTATCTGGACGACACAAGGGTTTGTCACTGAATCGCCGAACGACGAAATATCTCGCCATCAGTGGGAAACGAGTACTCGAAAAGGATCTTTTGTCCCACCTGCGAGGGACTGGGGAAGTACCCAAATAACCGGTAATCCTTGAAGTCTGCCTCGGCCAAATCTTCGGTTCCGAAGAGTACTTCTATGTTGTAGATATTCTGAGCCGTAGGTGTGTTTTGCAACACGATCATCAGCCGCTGAACAGGCTTCACGCTTCCCAAGTCCACTTTGAAGAAAGGGTCGTACCAGTCGTCCAGCTTGTAGCATTCGTTCGTCGTTAGGCTGTATATCCCGTCCAGTAGATTCTCTTTGACCCTCGTGGGATTGAACGGGGACGCGTTGGGTCCTATGATCGTCGCCCCAGATATCAGATCGGGCCTCTTCTTCCTCATGTAGCATTTCATGGCGTCGGTGAGGTCCTTCTCCTGATAGGAATCTGACACGTACATGTCGAAGAAGAGGCACGTGTAAGGAGAGGCGACTTCCGTGCACCACAGCTGACACCATTGCAGAGCGTTGCAAGTGTTGAAACAGGCTTGTGCAGGTTTGATGGCGGTGCTCGGCATAGTCGCGGAGGACTTTTGCAGAGGACCAAGCATCGCCCGGGCCTTTGACAGCGTTAATGGCGCGTACAACACACCGGCAGTGCCAGACGCCAGATCGAGAACACTTATGGCCAGGTGGAATAGGAGGAGGACGAGAAACGTCAGGGGTCTTTCACGATGCATTTTTTCGGAACCCCCGACGACGTCCGGTGAATGTCAAGGACTGTGGGTATCTGGTGCTGTAGGTTGTCCCATCTGGCCCTCACTGACGCTCTGTCTGTGTCAATATCTTCATTCCAAGAGAGCAATTCCAATTCAATCAACTCCGAGCATGCAAACGGGGAAGCAAGCAGAGAAGAATGACAAAAGCTACAAAGCTAAAACTTTGCATGTCTTGCTGTTACATTCTGTTGTATTGGCTATAAAAGCTAACAGGGCATCAGGTTTTTTTCCATTAAGAATGTCCATGGACCATTATTGTGATTGGTATCATTGAAGACAAACTAGGACCCTTTTCTTGTGTGTAAATCTTCATATACTGCAAAATACACTGAAGGCCCTTACTCGTTACGAGGAAAAAACTAAATTAAATGTCTAAAAATACTTGATCCTCCTTCTGCACATGTGTTCTGTTCTCAATGATGGGTGAGGGCGGGGAGAGGATGGAGAGGGCGTTAATCCTGGGTGTGTGTCACGAAGGTTATGTATTTGAGTTTCCATGCGTCCCAGGACTAATTGAGGACTACTGGTTTCTGGACGAACCGAGGAATTTAATTTCAGTAATGCTTTTTAAGAGTGCTATGACCACGAGGGCTGGGCGAATAAGGTACCTATTTCTTGCGTGTACAACGTCTTATTCTCAAGATTAAAAATCTTACTTCGTTAGAGGCTATTCAAGTGAAATTTTTAAGACAAATTTTGTTTAAAGGTAAATATCGAAAACATATTTGACCTCACATGCCTTCCGTACAAACCTAATTTATTTTCACCACAACGAAGAAATGCGGCATTATTTTTGGCCGCCTCCAAGGTATATACGTAGACCTATATACCTTGGCCGCCTGTAGCAAAATTCTCAGTTCGTACTTGGTCAGCGAGGGCATCTGGGACCCAGCATTAATAGAGTACTCTATTAATCATGTTCTTTTTCTTCTAATTCAGTTTAGTAGGAGATCTGGCCCTACCGGGACCGAGCATCGCGACCAAAAACAACACCAATGTCGCCATCTCGAGCATCCAGTGTCACTGAACAGTAAGGATAGACCGAGTGAGGGCGGAACAGATCTCTCCACCGCCAACATCTTCCCTCTCAGGTCGAAGAAATATTGTTTGTAACGCACTAAAATACTTCATTTTACAGAAACAACGACAAGGACGCCCTTAAATGAATGGCAAATTGTACTATTTTCCTCGCCTAAATGAAGAATTTAACCAGCAAAGGTAATGACAGTCTAATCACGTATAACAATAGATAACAGCTACAATGGAATCAATTTTAAACTTGTTAACGCATTGAACACATTATGGCAGTGCTTTTCAATCTTTTTTTAGTGATGGCACACCAACTAATGCAATCATTACCGTGTTACCCCTTCTTCAGTATCCCACCATACCGCCCCACGGTAGAGAACAGAATAATAATCAAGCAATTGCGGCGGGTGTTGGTCTAGTGGGAACCTGTTACAAATACGGGGAATTGCAATGAACTCCCAACAATTTACCATGATTTTGCTGCAGAATGATCGTAATGGTAATGATGCACTGTCGAACTTCTTAGTTCCAGAGATCCCTTATTCCTCACACCGTTGGCCTGTGGAACACCATCCCTTCAGAGGATGTCGTGCAACTGAAACTTCAGAAGTTCAAGCAAAGATGTAACTCAATAGAACCCTAAAACAATTCTCTTTGTGTATGTATGTATATAATATATATATATATATATATATATATATATATATATATATTGATATTTTGTTTGCAATTTTGTATAACTATTAAATACTTCCTTTATTTATTTTTCTAATAACTTATTCCATTTTATTTTTTGTATCTCTTATTGCTTTCTGTTACTGTTTTCAAATGGACAGCATATTCTTTGGAAGTTTGAATTTCAAGTCAAAGGCTCCTGTGAGATTCGTAGATTTATATATATATATATATATATATATATATATATATATATATATATATATATATATATATATATATATATTATATATATATATAAACCGCGTGGTATAACCATTGGAGCCTGCTACACCCGAACATCCAGGAAGGGTAAAGCACACACACACATACACACACACACACACACACATATATATATATATATATATATATATATATGATATATATATATATATATATATATATATACATATAATGTCTACATATAATAATAGCCGTTCTGGGTGAAGGGTCACGTAAAGATCGATGTATTTTGAATTCAAAATTGCTTCTAGTACTGCCCGCTGGAACCTGTTTTACTCGAAAAGCAATTTGTTATTTATCACCGTTTTTTTCGGACATTGGTCACGAAATTATGGAAATCCAACGAAGGTCTCAGAGGTTAAAGATCTGGGAAACAAACCGGGGTGGGTGGGTCTATTAAAACAATGATTGGTACATGCGTCTGCCAGTTTTTACGCAGAACATAAAATGGTTTCTCAATCCATTTACTTTTTCATGCTTCTTCCGGTAAAGCTTTGCTGAGCGGAAGATAGATTACCTTAGGTTGTTCCACCCTTGACCCAACTGTAGAATGATTTTTATGACACTGGTGACACACGCGGAACTGATAAATTCGTAATTATAGTTAGTCTTCAGAAACAGTCACGAGACGCAAATTAAAGCTACGTTTGAGGCATTAACTCGACTGCGTTTCGCTCCTAGACCTCTGTCAGATTTGTTTGTTTTTATCAAATTTATTATGTCTATCAAACCCTCTGTCGTTTCTTTTAGGAACCGAACTAGGCATTACTTCTTAGGGTTTCTTTTCTTCTTTTTGCTGCGTCCCTTCGTCCCCTAGCCGCAACCCCTCTCCTTCATTTTACTGTACCTCCGTTCAAATTCTCTTTCTTCCATCTCACTTTCCACCCTCTTCCAACAATTGTTTCATGGTACAACTACTTTGGCTTATAACCTAGCATCGGAAATGTTTTATGGGCTCCTGCTTGCTGGAATCCTCTTAATAACAAGTGCGAAGAGCGTTCGAAATAATCGTTCCCGGTTTTCCAAAACTCGATTAATTCAAGTCACGACATAAGTATAAAGAAGAAGTATCGACATCGTTGATCAACTTCATGTTCAGCTCATTCCTATTTGTAGCCTGAGTTTTCGTCTTTGGGTACTTTTCATTGGCTTTTGTATTGCCCTCTGTGTGTGTATGTGTGTGTATGTGTCTTTACTAGTTCGTATAGAAATATATATATACACACGCACGCTCGTGTGTCTGCACGTATGCATAGCTTTATCTGCGCTCATAAAATATTCTACCCAAGCAGCACATAAAATAATTATTGATAATACTTCTCGTATAGCAACTGCTGTAACAACTACCACAAGTATACCGCAAATACTCCTGCCTTTCCCATTACCTACATAATTGTAAAGTAATACTGGAGCCTTTGTTGTCACACAATTAGTCGGCGCATGGGCTGTTTTAAAATCCCGTGACAGTATCCAATTCCTTTAGAAGTATGCATAAGGAAGAAAACTTGAAAACCAGATGAGCTTCTACGTTGTGACTTCTTAGGTCCCAGTGCTTGGCCTTTGGCCTAATCTCTGTAGTATTCCACTCCTAAAAGTTAGTTGGAGCCATCGTGAATGTCTAAAACACAGAAGTAGACATGGCTGGGTCTCTCAACAAACGCTCGAAGCTCGGAAGTCCATTAAGCGACAGGCATCGAAAGGTGATATTACTCTTAATTCATTAGAATCTAGGTAAGCAATTCTTTTTTTGCTGGCTTTTGTTACTCGAGCTTATGCTTTTTCTTTCAATTTCTTGCTTTAAGCAATCGCGTGTTCTTTTATTCATCGCTAGACTCACTCCCATTCACACACACACGCTGCGTCATTTTAAGTAATTCAACCTGGATTTCAACCTCAATAGGAATAAATATTGCCTTAGGCAACTTTTAAGCAATCTTTCTCTCTCTTCTTCTCTCTTCTCCTCCTTCCTCTCCCCCCCGCCCGCCTTTTCTCTCCCGCCCCCTCTCCACATCTCCTCCACGCCTCCTCCTCTCTCGTCTCTCTCTCTCTCTCTCTCTCTCCTCTCTCTCTCTCTGTTACTGGTGGAAGCATAATATATATCAATATATTAATACTACCCTAGTATTAATGCTGATTTTTTCTGTTAAGATAATATTCAGGTTTATCTTTTATAGAGATCCTTTTTTTCAATTCATCGTTATTGGATATGTATTCACGCACATTATTGACTTCATTTGTTAAGACACGTATCGTGACAGGTAATATCCCAAATCCGTCGGAATAACGGAGTAATTTAAACCGGCTTCATACCGAGTATATATGAATAAATGTGGTAATCATACAGTTTAAGGGGTCCACATTCACTGCTCCCTTTTGTGTCCAGAAGAACATTTGCTAAAGAGAATTAGAAGATCGTAGAGCTGCTTAGTGCTTACAGGAGCAGAGATTGAACAAAAAGCAAAGGGAACAAAGGTTCACAACCTCACGCGAATTGTGCCGTGTGCGCCCAACTGTGTTTGAGGAGTGAGCGCTTAGGAAACCGGAACCAGGTAGCAACCTGAAAAAATTGGCAGTTTATCTGCTGACAGAAGCAGATTTTTACAATTTCATCAAAATTCTATGGGTCCGTTTCTCCTAAGACATATTTTTGTTTATTTACGTTCCCTTTTTATTAACTTTTCTTTTCAAGTCTGCTTCTGTAAGCAGATCAACTGCTCATTATTGTTTTCCATGATTCATAAATATTTGCTAAATCTGTGTGCTGATCTTGACTCTACGTAATGCTGTGAATTTGGACACTAAACTGCAGGATTATACCGTAATTGTGTGTGTGTATGTGGGGGCGATATATTTTAAATTCAAACTTATATGGGACGAGAGGCAGGTTTCTGATTTAGAGGAAAATACCCCTAAAAGTTTTCCCCATTTTAGGGGAATCGGGCGGTATTAGGGTTACATCTTTGGGAATCCTAAAAAAAGAAAGATCTAGGGAAAGTCTAGTATCTTTAGTGTTAATTGTACATTTTCTAGGTTGTTATAAGATAATTATCACTCCATATAAAATATTTTTTTAATTTTCCCTATTTTTTTTACAAAAAAAATAAAAAGAGTAAAGGCTAAGGATGCCGTTTCAAAGTCCTCCCAGAAATCACATCCGATTTAGTTTTTTTGTGGCGCCGTTGCAAAGGCCCTAGGAGTCGGAGCGGGACTCCGGGTTTAGTCACAATTCTTGAGCAGCAGCCATAGCTATCCTGTCAATACCCCTTGATAACCTAGCATCAGGTAAGACGAAATTAAACATTATGAATGCATGTTCTAGAGGTGAACGAAATTGATTTATAGATGTTCGGTCTAAGCTATGTGCTTGCCATTGAACCAACTCTACTCACGCCACCGGTAGCTTAGGCCGAGCACCAATTAGGACCATTCAGGTACTGGTAGGCATAGCGGAAATCTGTCGTAGCACTGAATTGCATTTAGGTATTCGAAGAACGACTGGAATCTTTTAACGGAGTTCGGCATATGGCCAGTAGCCTATATAATTGAATATAAGAAAATAATGCTATTCCACATCATATATTCGGAGGAGAAAAGATTAGTAATCAAAGAAATAGTAAAAGATCAATTTAGAGCCCCTATGGGCAATGATGGAAAAAAAAAAGAAAGCCAGAATGAATATGTTGAACTTAAAGGTTAATTTCCAGGCTAAATCTAAGGACGAGGTCTGTGAAATTTGCAGAGCGGAGGAGGACACCACCGAACATGGATTCATGTGCAAATCATTAAAAGAAAAAAAACAGATCAGGACATAAATTTAGGGACACTGAAATCCCCTTCTTAACCTGGAAAGCGATGGATGTCAAAGCTAAGTAAAACGGTTCTGCCTCTGTTATAAAGAAATGAAAGGGGTTGAGTTAAAAGTAAAGTCTAATTTAGAAACATCCGTAATTTATCTGGGTTACCATTGTTACAGAAAAGGGATGATAGACATGAATTAAAATAACCACTTTGAAGTAATATAAAGTAAAGTTAAACTAAATAATAGTAAAGTAAATAAGGAACTAAAGCTTTGCACCTCATAAACAGTATAGCGTGCCCGCAACTATGTTTGTGGAGTGGGCGCTTAGGTACCAGGAACCGAGTCATTAACAACTTAATTAGTCATTAGTATCACAGTGACAGTGGAAAGAGTAACATCGTGAATGCCTGGCGCAAGGAAGACCATTGGCCCCTTCTTCTACAAACTAGTGGAAATGACGAGAAAGGAAGAAATCATTGGTGAGATATGTGTACGTGGGGACTAAATAACAAAGTCAGGTGAGGGTACTAGAGCAAGAGGCCACTGCATTGGGAATATTGTCCTTTTTCAAGAGCCTGTGAACAGATGGGGGGTCGGCCAATGAAAAAGTTAGTAGCTACTAGTTTGATCTTTGATGTCCTATTACATTTTAAAGAGAATTCGTTAATGCTGATATTTTATTTGGTTAATCTTACTGACTTGAATACTAAAGAGTACATGTTTATAAGTTTATTATTACTTAGCCTAATGTTTAATCAAATTAGATAAATTCACATCAAGATATTACTAGGTAGCTAGACCTATTGCCCAACACACACTTTTGAAAGTTCCAAATATAAATGGTTCATGAACTTGGTCATTTTCATATACAAATGCCAAGTTACACAGGCCGTGTAAATAAGCGAGTCTGTTCTCTGTTCCAATTGCCCACATCCGGAGTAGCCTACAAAAATTGAGTGACCGAATCCTACTAGTAGGTACTACCTAGCTAGCCCATAAAGGTAGATCTAAGTAGCAACTCCGCGTCGGGAAGGTAGATATTTCTTTGGAAATTAGTTTCCTACCTGTAACATTTGGGTTGCTTATTAAGAATTTACCGTTATTTTTATTTTTGGGAGGTGGGAGGGATTCGACTGTAATTAACCCCCAGGGGCTAGTACTAAACACGGCGAAATACATTTGACACCCAAATCCTTAGTGGCTGTTGTATTCGTGGAGTTATTGCCTAGAATTACCCCTATAAATTAGGCAAGCGTAAGCCACATACATAAAAGAAAAGAGATATGAAGAAGCATACTATGATAGACAAAAACAAAAAGTACAGATGATGAGAAAGAATGCATATGAAGAAAAGGTTAGGAAAGAGATAATGAATATCGAAAACAGACAGGAAAACCTGGGATACAGTCATATACATACTTATTCAGTCAATCTTGTTACAATATTAAATCCAAATTCAGGAAAACCCTCTTGAACATGAGTATAAAGGTCAAGAGGATTTTGAGGAAAAGTGGGGATATGGAGGACCGAGAGATCTCTCACAGTAAAGGATGGTTGAGGATTTTTGTTGGAGGGAATGCATACACCATGTTTACGTAGTGTGCCCCCCTCCCCCAGTATTCGCAGGGGATATGTACCAGACGCCATCCCGCCCCCCCGTATTCGCAGGGGATGTGTACCAGACAAACTACCGCCGCCCCCCCCTCCCCAACCGCTAATAACTGGAATCCACAACAAATAGTTGAAACCCCTGTAAAAATACTTAAAACTGTCCATTTTGTTGCATTGTGTATCTGCAAGGTTTTCCTCCCTTTACACAATCTAAACTTTTGTACTCTCAGTATTCCTTTCAGCACTGAATGACCTTACAGGTCCCAGCACTTGCCTTTAGGCCTAAATTTTATATTCAATTCCATTCCCTCTCTAGGTATCTAATTCACATCCTTTGCCATGATATGGGAAATACTGTAACATAATAGTGTCTTGCTGCAGTAAACAGCTTAGAGAGACCCTATAGCATATACCCCAGTGTCATGGTAATCGCTCTATAGCGAAGAGATACATTAAAGGAAAGGAAAATGTATTTTCTTCAAGTAGGTCTGCAGCAAGGAGGCATTCCCACACGTGTTTGAGGCATACAGGTTAGTACCGGAGGCATACTGTAAGAAATTTAGAAGATTGAGAAGGGACGAGAATATTACGTATGTAGAATACGGTAAGAAGTTAGAAAGGTTGTTTTTTGATTGGTTAACTTCTGCTAAAGTTGATGATTTTGATGGTCTGAAGAACTTAGTATTGTTATAAAACTTCAAAGATAACGTATCTCCTGAGATTAAGCTTTATATAGAAGATAGACAAGAAGTATCTTTTGCAGGAGCAACTAGGTTAGCAGACGAATATAGTTTGACTCATAATTTAAGGTCAGTAGGAAGCAAAATGATCCCTCGTCAGGTAGAGTAGAAAACAGTAAAGTTTTCAGTTCTAGTAATAGCAATGCGAGTAAAAGTGACTATTACTGTTATACATGCGGAAAACCTGGTCATACGTCTAAGGTTTGTAAGAAGGAAGGGGCATTTAGTAGCTCAGAATTAACTTGTTTCGGAAGTAATGAGAAAGGGCATTTAGCGAGAAATTCTGTAATAGAAAGGAAGGACGTTAAGAAACCAGTGTCTCTAGTTAACCTTTCGTCAAGTAGGAATGATTTGATGAGAGAAACTAGGAAAGCATGGAGAATTTCTGTCAGAAGGTGTAGTTTCCTCTCTTGGAGGAGGAGATTCGAGAGGAATAGTCTTGCTTCGGGACACAGGAGCTGCTGTCTCCCTAATTAGGAGAGAGTGTGCCAAACAGGGCGGAAATCAACATGGAAGAAAAGGTCATGTTAGGTGGATTTCCAAACACTTGTCTTATTTGTCCTTTTTTAAAGGTAAACTTGGAAAGTCGGGTAGTGTCAGGAGTAGTGAAAGTAGCAGTCGTTGACAGTTTGCCCGTTGATGGCGTTGACATTATTGTCGGTAATAACTTAGCTTTATCCAAGTATGTGAGGGATATTCCAGTGCCTGAAATGGTAGTAACTAGGTCAGGTTCAGATACAGACATAGGGTATGGTCATAGTTTGTTCGTGGATTCGAACGAGTGTGATAGAGGTGGCGAGGTTGATCTTGGCGTGAGTGTAGCTGAGAGACCTGACTATCAGTGGTGACAGTGATAGCCAAGCTGAAGGTGTAGCTGTCGAGAACGACGTAGTCGATGTAGTGGAATCAAGTAAAAGTTACTGTGATGAATTAGGCACAAACCTTTTGAATAAGGATGAGTTAGTCAAGTTTCAGAGAGAGGATGAGACACTAACCCGAATTTTTTAATGTGAACTGGATGTTGATCTCGATAATGTGTGTAGGGAAACGTTTTGTTTAAAAGTCGAAGTTTTGAGTCGTTATGTTCGTCCTAAGTCAGGTAGTAGAGAGGAAATCACCGAACAATTAGTGGTTCCTAGGAAGCTTCGTGAACTAGTTTTGAGTTAGCGCATGATGAACAAGGGCATTTGGGAGTAAATAAAACTTGCAGGTGTATTAGTAGGGCGTAGTTTTGGCCTAAAATGAGAAGTGATGTGAAGAGTTATGTTTTAAGCTGTCATGAATGCCAAATTGCCGGAAAACCGAATCAAGTAATTCCCAGAGTTCCGTTATGTAGTATTCCTTCAGTAGGCGAATCTTTTGAGAATGCAGTTATCGATATGGTCGATAAGTAAGGGAGGGAGTATCGTATATATCTGTTAACAATCATTGATAGACTAACCCGCTATCCAGAGGCGATACCTGTAAGAAGCTGTAAAGCAGGACCGTAGTTAAACGCTTGTTAGATATTTTTCTAAGCTTGGTCTGCCTCGTACTATACAGAGTGCATGATAATGGCAGTATTTTGTATCCAAATATTTCAGGATGGAATAAAAGAGTCAGGTATTAAACTCGTAACTTCCACACCTTATCACCCCGAAACACAAGGCATTGTGGAGCGGTTTCACTAAACGTTAAAGATTGTTTACGAAAACTGTGTAATAACTTCGAACATGGCTGGGAGGAAAGATCACCCATTTGTTTTGTTAGCTTTATGGTTGGCACCGAATGACACTACAGATTTAGTCGCCTTTCGAGCTGGTTTTCGGTCACACCGCTAAAGGTCCTTTGGAAATGTTAGAATGTAATTTAATGCTTCGAGAAGGTAGAGAGGACTACATAACTAATCTACAGTATTACAAAAACAATTTAAGAGATGTTTGGCAACTAGCGAAGGCGAACAAGAGTGAAAGTCAAGGGGAAACTAAAAGGAAACATGATCTTCAAGCGAAAGAGAGAAGTTTCTGTGTGGAAGATAAAGTTTTAGTATTATTCCAGAAAGAAGGTCCCTCTTTATCTTAAAAGTTCGAGTCCCTTTTTCAATTTTAGAAAAGAGAGGAAATCAAAATTATGTAATCGATATGGGTAAGCGTAGAGTAAGGTGGCTGCATGTAAACTTGCTCAGAAATATAACGAACGCCCCGTGCCTGTAGTAACGGTGTCACAGAAAGGAATTAGTTTTGAGAAAAACTCCGAGATGCTTAAGAATTTCGAATTTTTAATCAGAGTTTAGAATAGAAAAAATTGAGGGAAATACATAATGTTTTAGGGAATTAGCCTGAAAACTATTAGTGACAAACTAAGGCCGGCCTGTCAATATTTTAGAACATGATATTGAGTTGCAGGACACAAACACCATTAGGCAAAGTCCTTATCTTCTGAGTCCAGAAAAAGCAGAATCTGAGGAAGGAAATTAACTACATGCTAGATAATGATTTGATAGTACCTAGCGAGAGTGAAAGGAGTCCCCCGGTAGTTCTGGTGAAAAGAGAAGATGGTTCAGATAGATTGTGCATTGATTTCCGGAAAGTAAACAACGTAACTAAGCAAAGTAATTTTCCCCTTTCCCCTTACCCAGGATTGATGATTGCTTAGATAGGATCGGAAATTCCAAATTCATTTCAAAGCTTGATTTGGCTGAAGGTTATTGGCAATTACCTTTAAGTGAACGAGCCCGAAAAATATCTGCCTTTATAACGCCATTTGGTAGTTTCGAGCCCAAAGTTATGGCTTTTGGCTTGAAGAACGCAGCCAGTACCTTCCACACGGAATGAATAAAGTTTTAAATGGCATCAACAACTGTGTTGTGTACTTAGATGATCTTGTGATATCCTCAGAGACTTGAGAGGATCGTGTAAGGAATTTAGCAAGAGTCTTGGAAGCCCTTACAAAAGCGAATCTCGTTCTTAATCTAAGGAAATGCGAATTTGGAAAAGCCACTACTACTTATTTAGGACATACAGTAGGTCTTGGTAAAATCTGTCCAAAAGATCGGAACAAAGAAGCTATCGTAAATTTCCCAATCCCGACAACTAAAAAATAGTTTCGTATTTCCGTAGATTTGTACCAAATTTCTCAGCGATATGCCGTTTCAATGAGCAAATTACAATAAGATATACTGTGGAAATCATCCTATAAGTTTAAAGAACAAATTTATAATTTATCAGCTGTCCTAGAAGATTAAAAGAAATTATTTGCACTAAATTCACCACATTATTGCATTCAAAAGCTGTGTGGCATTGTATAAGCAGTTTGAATTTGATGGAAGAGAGTAATGCTTTTGCACAGTTTTTTTAAGGATGTTTTACACGTTAAAGCCATTGTTTTTTATTGCTGTATTTGTTGATTGAAGAGGCTGCTATAAGATTTACTATACACTGTTTTTTTCCATTTCTCCACCCGCTTGTGGTGTTTGCATATGGTAACACTGCGTCCTGGGCTTTAGATAGTTACTCTATGTGTAAGTTTTAAGTAAATAAAGATACGAATTACACCGTTAATATTCGAAATTGGATATTATTATAATTCTTGAATGTAAGCTGAATGGAACTATCTAAAGCCCGAGACGCAGTGTTACCATACGCACACACCACAGGCGGGTGGACATTTGAAAAAAAAAAACGAGTATAGTCTGCTATATTTTTATTTCATTTTACGGTGGTTCCAAGGACTTGTGTGTCATCATGCAGTTGGTGTGCTTTTTTATTTTAACTATTAACCTCTAGGGTTTACTGTAGCCCATTGCTATGTACACTAATTTGATAATATTTGTTGCACGCTTCAGTAACATTTGGTATTTTAGAATCCAAAGCATTGTAAACATTCAACTGTTCTGTTTTCCATTTATGAGACTGGCTTCAGTGTTAGGACTTTTCCTGGCAGAAGAATGATAGAAGGGCTTGCTTGTACACAGTGCAGGCTTTTTCACATTTGCCTGAATTTGCATCCCCATAGGAGGGTAGTGCTGCCAGTGCACCACATTAGGTATTATTTTTTTTTAGGTTCCTTGCAGTGCTCCTTTTGCCCCTAGCTGCAACCCATTTTACTTCTTTTACTATACCCCTGTTCATATTCTCATTCTTCCATCTTACGTTCCACATTCTCCTGACAATTGTTTCATGTTGCAGCTGGGAGGTTTACATCCTGTTACACCTTTCAAACCTTTTTCACTCTCAATATCCCATTTAGCACTGAATGACTTTATAGATCATTGCGCTTAGCATTTGGCCTGAATTTCTGTATTCCATTCCATTCTTGAATTGGCAGTTACAGGGTAAAAACCAAGTTCTGAACAACTTCCAGAACAGGTGTTTTGACATTTCCCTTATGTGGGGAACTCCCTTTTTCTAGCTGGTAGATGCAGCCATCCCTTGAAGGTTTTTAGTCCTTAGTGGAGGAGTTCATTGAACCCTCTTCACCATGATGTGTTTTCTGAAATTTTGTTGCTTCAGTTTTTGCAATAGATTTAGTATCATAATGATTTCAAATGGTTTTGGTTTGTGATTTGTATGTGTGTAGGTGATGCATGTTGGTATAATTTGCTGTTTGTAACAAGGTTTATTCCCCAAACTTGGTTAGCAATTTGATTCAACGGAAGCATATGAATTTCTTTATCCACATTTACTTTTTTGTTTTTCAGTTTACATGTAATTAACATTACTAATGAATGTGAATTGGGTCTGTGTTGTACTGGAATTAAGTGATTCAGAAGAGCGCTTGTATTTGTGCTGACTTTTGTAGAAACTGTTTGCTTTGGAATGCAAGAGGATTTTTTATTGTATTCCTGCCTATTTCACAACTAAAATTAGGGTCCATGGATTGTGCTCAAGGCTTCTTACAATCGGGGAGAGGGACAAGTGAGAAAGTAAATTAGTTTGTGGGAAAGAAGTCTGAAGTTAATCTGATGAGATAAAATAGTTGTGCTATAAGAGCAAACCATTTTGAGTTAGTCGTGTTGAAAGTTCAAGATTTCAACTTAGTAGTCTGGTTAAACTACTTACCAAAAAAATAACATCAAAACTTTTGTTTGGTGAGTTTAATTTCAATGCTATATTTTTCCTTTCAGAAAAGTAATGGTCTCCAGTTAGTCACAGACAATGCAAGCACGTTTATGGTCAATATCTGTAACGAACACTTATCAGTACAAGAGTGTGTTATAGCGTATTACACGCAGCGCCATAAATTTATAAGAGTACATGAATCACTAACGTAAAGAATAATAAAAACGTTGTCCCTGTACCAAGAAGGAAAACTCAATTAGCCAGAAATGGATACGAACGCGAACGGTATAAAAAAAAGCTCCACCTACCCTCTCCCTCCACCTCCAACCCGCCCCCCCACCCTCTCTCTCTCTCTCTCCTCTCCTCTCATCTGTTCTCTCTCTCTCGCTCGGACTCATCATCTCTCTCTCATCATCGTCTCTCTCTCTGTGGTAATGGTAGGTGGAAAACGGTTGTTAGGGTGATAGATATCTGAATGTATGGTGGAGTAGTAGAATGATAGATACTATGATTGAAGGTAAAGCGACTGTTATAAGTGTGTTTATATATATATATATATATAATATATATATATATATATATATATATATATATATAATATATATATATATATATATATATATATATATATATATATATATATGTGTGTGTGTGTGTGTTGTGTGTGTATGTATGTATCTGTGTGTATATATATATATATATATATTATATATATATCTATATAATATATATATCCCGATATATACTATAAAAGGGTACTAGCAAGACAACAGCTGACATGATCACTTTATTAAGAGACGTTTCGTGCCCCAAGACATTGTCACATCATCAGCGTTTTATAGGAGATACGTTGATGATACGTTTACCCTGTTTAATCACAGTTGGCAATGTTACGAGTTTCTTGATTATATCAACACTGTTCATCCAAACGCGAAATTTACCATAGAAACTGAAAACAACAATTCAATAACCTTCTTGGATGTAAAAATTACTAGGAGTAAACAATGTTTTAATACTAGTGTATATCGCAAGAATACTTTTTACTGTTTACTGGGAAATCATTTTTATAGCTCGTGTTTTTATGGCTTTAAAGCTAACTCTGTCATTACGTTGGTACACAGAGCACTTAAATATACGTATGACTGGTCTGCTTTCCCTCATGAAATTGAATACCTACTGAAATTTTTTTTTACTGCAAACTCTTACCCAAAGCAATTTGTTCTTAATATTTTTAATAAAATGGCTTCTAATTACGTATCTCCACCCCCTGCTAGTTTCAACGTACCTAAACTTAATATGTACGCATCCATTCCCTTTATCCACACAGATAAACTACGTTTGAATATAAAAAAAAATTTATAGAAAAAGAATTAGGTTTCCTAAGACTAACCCTAATCGCTGTAAATCCAAAAAGGATAGGTAGCCTCTTCAATATGTTGTCCAATGTAATCTATAAATATGAATGCCCAAGATGCCTTGGTACTTATATTGGCTCAACACGGAGATTGTTGCAAGTCCGTTATACAGTCCCACATGGGACTCAGCTATAGAACGGGATCTAGGGTATCGAATCCCGAACTCTCGAGTATTCGAACACATGCCTCAAAGTGTAAAGAGTCCTATGGAAAAAACCCCATTTTTCTATTCTTACCTCAATAACCCAAGCATCCTTTCTAACAACACTTGAGTCACTTTACATCAAACACCTATCACCTAATTTAAACAATTACGTCTCTGCCACTCCCCTTTCGTTGGTCTGAAGTGTAGTTCGGTCGGTCCTCACGTTTCTAGTCATTCTGCTCTTCTCTGAACTGATAGGTAGTCTTCTAGTACTTATAAGCTTCTGTCAATAATTCACATTTTTAGATTGTACTTTTTACTTTAATGTTTTTTAAAAGAATAAATTTCATTCCAGACTGTTGATGTGCCAGTGTCTTGGAGCACGAACCATCTCCTAATAAAGTGATCATGTGAGCTGGAACCCGTTGGAATGTATAGTTCTCTCTCCGCTGTCATTATATATATATATATATATAATATATATATATATATATATATATATATATATATATATATATATAATGTATACACAAAAATAAACATTCATTGGACTTAAATTATGTGCATCAGTATAATCAAGGCTTTAACTGTAATGAATGTCCGGTAGAAAAGCTCAATTTTTATTTTTAACACATAGAGCAATATAACCAGTTACCTATTCAAACCAATCTACTGGCAATTGGCAGCTTTCTCTTTGCTAAAAAAAAGTTGAAAAGTTGCATGATAACGCATTTCTGCAACCACGCCGACAGTTATGTTCCGAGGTGGCCATCTCTTCTTCACCTTCGTAATACAAGTACGTATTTGGCTGATGGACTGAGTCCCAATGAGGATTGCGAAGAAGGTAACCAAACTTAAGTATAACAGTCCCTTTACCTTCAATCATAGTGTCTATCGTTCTACTACTCCACCATACATTAATATCTCTCTCACTCCAATAACAATTTACAGTACCATTACCAGAGAGATATGAGCGGATCAATGCATCGATAAATCAGTCAACTGGCAGATAACAGTTACCAAGTGGATTGTTAGATACAACAATGTAAATTATTATTAGATAGATAGAAATTTTTTTTTTACAAAATATGTTTAAACTGAAGTAACTTTCAGAGAGAGAGATGTGAGCGGATCAATGCATAAATAAATCAGTCAACTGGCAGATAACAGTTACCAAGTGAATCATTAGATATATACAATAATGTAAATCATCAAATATAGAAAAAAAAATCAGACAAAATAAGTTTAAACTAAAGCAACTTCAGAGAGCGCGAAGGGAGGGGGAGGGGAGGTGAGGGATGGAAGAAGGACGGAGTTGGAGGTGGAGGGAAAGGGTAGTCAGAGCTTTTTTATACCGTTGTGTTCGTATCCATTTCCGGCTAATCGAGTTTTTGACTCTTGGTACAGGGACAAGTGTCTTTATTCTTTACAATGAGTGTTTCATGATACCCTTATAAATTACGACACTGGGTGTAATACACTACGTATAGCAAAATCTTGTAATGATATGAGTGTTCGTTACAGAGTTATTGCCCAAAAACGTGCTTGCACTCTGTGAAACCCATATCATAGTAGTTGGCTCTCAATATGAGCTGTAGTCATCAAGGACTCTGTCCATTGCCACTGGAACTTGGAAATCTTTGGGCATTGATCCCTATTTTTGAGAAGGTTGTGAGCTTAATGCTCTGTGTATAGCTTCATCGGTCTTCTGCCAACTTATTACTACTAGTTTTCTGGCCTAGTCTGTTTGTGAGCTCCAAAATATCCCATACAGAAATTTTGCAGTTGGATATCTGTTATTCATTCCCTGCTGAGCCTTTCTCACATAATCTTCAGTCACTTTTCCTAACCAGATATTTTCAGTTTGTCCTTAACCTCAAAAGTTCGAGCTAAGATGCGATGCACTACTACGTACCTTCAAGCAGTTCTTGTATTTTATTCTTTACTACTTACATATTCTTTTCTAATAACTTCTCTCTTCTTTCTGTATCTCCTATTACCGTCTGTTACTTCTTTCACATGAACACCATATTCCTTGGAAGCTCGAAATTTTCTCTAATATAAGCCATTTTGAGATGAATTACAGGGCATACTGTATACATTGGGGTGTGCAACACACCTCATGTACATCTGCAAACATCTTATACATTACATCCATACATTATTTGAAGTTCTATTTTATGCATGGAATTTAAATCTACATGATTTTTTTTCATTATGCAGATGGTCTTGGAACCAAACACCTGCTTAAGTCAAGACAAGTTACACCATATTAATGGGTTATGTTAATACCTCTTAGGTCCAAACAATATCTGGTGGTTAAACAGACTGCCATCATTCCTATTAATGGCCTTAAAAATGAACTTCAGTCCAGCATTGGTATCCCTTTTTGATATATCAAGACAGTAAAAAGAAAATTAGAGGGGCTGAAAAGCAAGGTAGACAGTAAACTAAATGAAGGTACAGTGTTAACCCACTTTTTTGCTGGGATAGGCTCAAGAACCCACCGTGGGAATGCAAAATCCCCTCTAAAAACTGCGTACAACTGCCAAATACCCTGTACATACCCACCCTTAAATTAAAATGCTTGTGACTGCATGTTTTAACAGTTCACTGCCTAATTTAATAGTTCATACAAAAATATGCCTAAATTATCATACTAAAACAATTTGATATTTCAAACAAAAATACATACACCCCAAACCATCATCCTAAAACATCCTCCTACAACTGTTACTTTCAAGTATATACACACCTACAATACTTATAACTGCCTTTTATCAGTTCATCGCCCAACTTAACAGTTTAAACAAAAATATACCTCAAACTATAATTCCAGAACACCCCAATATCATTTCAAAGTCATCTTACAACATTACGTTCCCTAAGTATCCCATATAATTCAGACACGTTTTCTTTTGCTTAATGTAACTTTGTGCATCATCTACTGCATTGCACGTAGTGTACGTATAATACATTTTATTAAATTTTACTGTTTTGTAAGATTATCTGTTCCCACATGCTATACAAACCATCGGTCCTTTACATGAGGAATTACTATTCAGCGCCAGCTGGACTGGTCGTAAGATTTACAAGGTAGTTCGGCAGTAACTGCTTTTCTGATGGTCGGGAGTCCCGCCCAACTGGAGGTAAACATACCACTTTGCTTTTGACCGCCGTCAGGTGAAGACGTGTGCTCACCTCTGTCGTGAGATTGTTATCAAGCCTACTTACTTTTTAACCTGTTTCTTAGAATACTAGTGTGAAGTGACTGTTATTATTTGTTCGTTATTTGTGGAATTGCATCACTGGATTGAACATGCAGTCCCACAAATCAGAGAAGCCCTCTCGGACCCCATCCAACCTTCCTCTTTCGCTTGAAGAAGTGTGTCAGCCCTCCTCTCGAGGGAAAGGGGCTAAGTGGAGGGGGAAGAGAGGGAAACGCTAGGGACGGCGTTCCCCCTCGCCTGCTGCCAGAAGTGGGGGGTTGCCTGGCGAGTCATTGGGAAACTTGGCAGCCCTATGGAGCCAAGACTTGGGTAGTGGATGTCCTTCAGGAGGGATACCTACTGCCCTTCGAGTCGAGGCCACCCCTCACCTCACACCCGGTCCACCTTCAGACGTACGTCCCCGGTTCTGCCAGGGACATAGCACTGACACAAGAAGTAAAGACCATGCTGAGCAAAGGAGCTGTGGAGATCATGCGAGATCAGTCACCGGGTTTCTACAGCCGACTTTTCCTGGTGGAGAAGTCTTCGGGGGGCTGGAGACTGGTGATAGATCTCTCTCCATTGAACTGTTTCGTTCACCAGACTTGGTTCATGATGGAAACGGCATACTCAGTGCTCGACTCCATCAGGGAGAACAATTTCCTGCTTTCAGTGGACCTGAAGGGTGCGTATTTTCAAATACCCATCCACCAGTCCTCCAGGAAGTACCTCCACTTTATCCTTGAAGGGACGGTGTACCAATTCAGGGGACTTTGTTTCTGTCTCTCAACCGCCCCACAGGTGTTCACGCGAGTGTTCACTCTGGTGTCGGCTTGGGCCCATTCGGTCAGGATACGTCTGATGAGGTATCTCGATGATTGGCTGACACAGGACAGAGATCAACTCCTCAACTTATGCCACGATCTGGGGATCGTGGTAAATGTCGAGAAGTCAGATCTCGAACCCAAGCAGAGGATAAAGTACCTGGGCATGCTGATTGATACAGTAGCACCAAGAGTCTTCCCTGCAGACTCGCGGATCAGCAGGTTCAGGGAGGCAGCCAGACGGTTCCTGTCACGACAGGAACAGTTAGCTCAGCAGTGGCAAGTCGTGATCGGTCACCTGTCATTACTAAAGAAGTTAGTCCCTCACAGGCGTCTTCACTTGCAGTCTCTTCAATGGAGACTAAGGGAGTGTTGGTCACAGGCACGGGACCCACAGTCCTTCCTGGTTCCTCTCATGGAGGAAGTATGGGAGGACCTGGCCTAGTGGCTAGACGACAAGAACCTGTTAATAGGAGTGCCCCTGCGTACTCCCCCTCCAGAGATGCTTCTGTTCTCAGACTCATCGACCGAGGGTTGGGACGCACACCAGGAAGAGTTGCTGGTTGCAGGAGTGTGGAACAATCACGACAGGCACCTTCACATCAACTTCCTGGAACTCAAGGCTGCGTTTCTTGCACTCCAAGAGTTCTGGGAACGACTGATGGGACACTCAATGGTATAGATGAGCAACAACACCACGGTAGTTGCATATGTCAACAAACGGGAGCCTAGTGCCCCTTCCGTTGCACCAGTGGGCCGTAGCTCACTCGGTAGAGCTGTCAGCCAGATACATTCCAGGCAAGAGGAATGTAGTGGCAGACAAGCTCAGCCGCCAGAATCAGGTGATTGGGACTAAATGGTTTCTTCACCCAGACGTGGCAGAGAGGCTCTTCAGGTTTTCTTCTCAGTTATGCCGGACCCATGGGCAGCTGCAGAGGACGCGTTCCAACACCCATGGGACAACCTCGTAGTCTACACCTTTCCCCCGTTCTGCCTGATTCGCAAGGTGATCTGCAGGGTCCCCAGCAATCTTCAGATGATTCTGGTGGCACCCAAATGGTCTCAAGCCATTTGGTATCTGGACCTGCTGGCTCTTCTCTCCGAGGCACCACGAGAGATTCCCCCATGGCACAACCTGCTGTGTCAACTACATGTAGCATGGTAACACCAGGCAGTACATTCCTTGTGTCTTCATGGCTAGCAGTTATCCATCTCTTGCGAGTGAGAGGCTTTTCTCACCGAGCAGCAACAGAGATGACTGGATAACTCAGACAGTCCTCTGCAGCAGTATACTAGGGAAAGTGGTCCATCTTCTGTGGTTGGTGTCGTAGACAGGGTCTCTCTCCGCTCAGAGCCACTCTTCAGGAGGTAGCAGATTTCCTCATCTTTCTTCACCGAGAGAAGCTCCTTTCTGTCACTGCAGTCAAAGGATACAGAGCTGCCCTGGCCCTAGTCCTTAAGCTGCGAGGAGTTGATACTTCCTCCTCCATGGAAATATCTCTCCTAATGAAGAGCTTCGAGAGGTCTTGCCCACCCAGGGAACTCAGGCCCCTGGGGTGGGATGTGACTCTTGTCTTAAGGAATTTGACTCGTAGACCCTACGAGCCTCTCTGGGAGTCGTCAGACAGGGATCTGACCCTTAAGACCGTCTTTCTGCTGGCCTTGGCATCAACGAAGAGAGTAGGAGAGCTTTACAGTCTTCCCTTCGATGTTAAATATTCGAGAGGATGGGGATCAGTTACGCTCGATCGATTTCATCCCGGATTTCGTAGCAAAGACTCAGAACCCTTCGGTCCTTGACGCCAGGTTTGAGTCCTTCACGATTCCCCTCCCTGGAGGATTTCACCGGTAATGATATGGAATAGATGCTGCTTTGTCCTGTGAGGGTGCTATGGAGCTATCTGAAGAAAACTCGACACCTCAGGCTTTGTGAGGTAATCAGGAAAGCGTACAACTCCGACAGGATTGCCACCACCAGAACCTTTCATCCAAGAGCCCACGAAGTTAGAGGCATTGGTCCAACCCTTGCACTCCGCAAGAACTTGTCTGTCGCACGGGTGCTGAAGGCAGGGGTGTGGTCCAACCAGACCACCTTCACCTCCTTCTACCTTCGGGATATTGCCCATAGGTCCTTGGACAATTTTTCCCTAGGACCCGTGCTGGCTGCTCAACAAGTTGTGTAGCTTACCCAGCTCCTTTACAGGACAAGGTAGCATCTTGTCCTTGTGATATCGCATGAATGAGTGTGACTGGCTCCTCTTCCTCCTCTTTTCTTCCCTCGCCCTGCAGGCAGAGGGTAGCAGTCGTCACAACGCTGGACAGGACGACGATGCAGGTAAGCTACATAACCGAGCTCCATTCTATCCCTTTCATTAGGGATAGAAGCATTTGTCCGTCCCTTCCCTAGCAAAGGGGGAAGAGGACACCAATAAGAAACAACTCAATTCTTTATATTTGGCTTCTTACTTAGGACATTACTTCTTGCTTGCTATTCATAAGAGGTACGCTTGCCTCCCTCTTATGAATTGGTCCAGAGGTCTGACCACTAATCTTGCAGTGCACACTCCGATCAGTTGGACAGAGGCTATGTTCCCCCCCTTTGCTCTTACGACCAGGGAGGGAACCCAGGATGGGCAAACACCAGTCTGCTCACAAGACTCAGATTCCTCCCACCAATAAGTGAGTCTTCCTTATGTAAAGGACTGATGGTTTGTATAACGTGTCGGAACAAATCACAATATTTGAAAGTAAATTGTATTTTTCCTAACTATACAAACCTGAGGTTCTTTACATATATTCCCACCTCATGCCACCCCTCACTCTGTTCATTGGCCTAAAGCAAAGTGGTATGTTTACCTCCAGTCGGGCGCGACTCCCAACCATCGGACAAGCAGTTACTGCCGAACTACCTTGTTAGTAAATCTTACGACCGGTCTAGCTGGCGCTGAATAGTAATTCCTTTCTTATGTAAAGGATCTCAGGTTTGTATAGTTATGAAAAATACAACAATTTACTTTCAAAAATTGATTTTGAAATATTTACTGTACAGTACGTATTTTAGAAGTTAGTATGCACTACTACATAGCGCATATCTATATGTGGGTAGTTTAGAACGAAGGGACACATTTCTCCAAACAGAGTGCTCATTTGTTACATCATGTTATGTTAATATTTTCGAGATTACGTACAAATACAGCAAGTCCTTGGTTTACATCGTTTTGTGGTTAGTCCTCACCATCTCCCCTAAATTTATTTAAAAATTCTTATTCTCTCTCACTCTTTCTCTTTTTTTCAGTATACATATCCTTTCATAAAAAAGCATTACTTCAACAAAGCATTATTTCACTTACAGAATCCATTTATATTCCACATAATACAGTGGTCCCCCACGTATAAGTGGGGGGATGGCGCCACCCCCCAACTCCCCCGTGAATAGTTAGAACCCGCAAATAGTTGGAACCCCTATAAAAATGCTTTAAACCTCCTATTTTGTCTGTTAAAACTCAAGAAAAACCCACTAAAAATTTTTATACCTGGTATTTTTTAAGTTTTATCACAAAAAGTGCATTTTATGATGAAATTGATAGAAAAAAACAGGAATTTGTGGATATTTCTCATAGAAAAATACCACAAATAGGCAAATTTTCTGTGAATAATGCGGGGAAATGCTCCAGAGAGAAATCTACGAATATATGAGTCCACAAATCCGGAGAATGCGAATACAGGGGATCCACTGTATATTGATCTAATCACTGTAAAAATATTTAAAATTTAAAATCCAAATTTCTTACATAGGCAACACAGACTACCAGTAGAGTTCTCTCTCTATCATATACAGGCGGTCCCCTTTCCCGGGTTACAACGGGGGTTCTGTTCTTAAGATGCGTCGTAAGCCGAAAATTGTCGTAAGCCAGAACATCGTCAAAAATCCTAAGAAAACCTTACTTTTAATGCTTTGGGTGCATTGAAAACTATGTAAACTGCATTCTTATGGCATTTTTCATAAAAAATCTTTCAAATATTGATTATTTTGCATTTTTGGTGTCATATTTCATCTGCCAGATGAGCATTGTAGGCGTCGTAACCCTGGAACATGCGTCGTAACCCTGGAAATAATGTCTGATGAATATAATTGAAAAGCGTTGTAACCTCGGAACGTCGTAAGCCGAGACCGTCGTAACCCGGGGACTGCCTGTATTAGTATTGTTCTGTACATATCTTTTAATGAAATATCAATTAATGTACTGTAAACATAAAAGAAAAAAAAACAGAAAATAAACAAATCCAGCAAGTTTTGCTTTACATGTAGGTATGTTATCCATATTTTTTGCTTTTGTCCAATTGTACTGTATTTCATTACAAGGTTAGTTAACTATAATTATCCCACACAACAGTACAAAAGAAAATAATTTATCACTGCTGCTTCATTTCTAATCACTCTAAAAATATTTAAGATCTGAATTTCATATGTAGGCAGCACTAAACCATTCTTACTCTCTTCACCAGTTAGGTTAACTGCACCTCACTTTCTCTCCAGTATAGTACATACATTGTGGCAGGATCACAAGCTTAAAAAACAAATGGGTAAATCCCCCCACATAAACCTAATCACTCCAGCTGCCAAACCCACCCTCAGTCACACTTTCCTCTTTACACTACAGAATACAAGCAGGACAACTGACATAAACCTACACACACAACAAAAAAAAAAAAACACATGTACTTACCAACCACTCCAGATACTCCGGGCTATGCTGTGCTGTCCACTGGTCAAGGTCACTGAGACTCTAACAACCACAACCCAACAACACAACAACAACCAAGGACCACAACTCAACAACACAACAACAAACAAGGAACACAACTCAACAACACAACAACAACCAAGGACCACAACTCAACAACACAACAACAACTCAACAACACAACAACAACAACCAAGGACCACAACTCAACACCCAAGGACCTCAACCCCACAACTCAACAACAAACAAGGAACTCAACCACAACTCAACAACCCAGCAAACAACAAGGAACTCAACCGCAACACAAGACCACTGCACAAACAATTACTAACACAAAAAAACAACAACACAATAAAGCAACACACATACCCACTAACAACACCAACAACAACCCTCAACCATAACAACTCACATATAATCCAACACAAACTCACATACAAATCAACAAAACCTCATAGCACAACAACTCTTAAGCAACCAGCAACAATAATCAGCAACAAACCAATAGCACACTACTTAAATAACTTCAATGCCCTCAGCACTTTCCACAGACCGCTGCCAACACTACTGATTATCACAGCTTCTGACTAAAGACTGACTCCAAAACACATAACTCCAACAACTAACAGCACCAGCAGGTAACCCAGAACTCACCAACAGCCAATTCAGTCATTAACCATCCAACCACCAATTAACCCCCCCCACTCTCTCTCTCTCTCTCTCTCTTAGATGTTGTCAAATGGAACTCCATAACTCGTCCATTACATATGTATTGTATTTTAAGAAAAAACAGCAAAATATAAATAAAATGTTATTTCACTTACAGAATCATTTATACTGTGCTTGTGATCATTTTAAGGATACAATCCCTTGAAAAATTTGCAAATTGGTGAAAGTTCCATGTAAAATTGAAAGACTTGTTCCAAAAAATTTGCAACAGTGAAGCGTGAAAAAGTGAAGAGCGGAAAAGTCGGGGTCCACTGTACTGTAATAGAAGAAAGGTAATGAAATATGAAATAAGATGGAATACTAACGGGAAAGAGGGGAGAAGGTACTGATACTTTAAAGCCAGTGGCTAGAACCCAAGGCCAGATGTGACTTTCCAACAAAGAGCAGGCCCTCAAGTATTGAGCTCTTTCTATTGACTCCTAGGCCCTATGCCAAGGTTACTAGTTTTCAGTGTGTGATGGCCTGTGAAATAAGACACCTCTTCAATAGATTAAAATTTTATTTTCTGAAAATCTACAAAATATTTACATAAGTATTTACAAAACTTGGGAACTATAGTTCATAAAAAATTACTGTAAAATGATTGTCTTATAAACTTAGCATAAAAGTTCTAAAAATCCTAAGTTTTAGTTAGCTGGAACTGCTAAAATGTAACCGTGTTCCGCTAAACTACATATAATACTGTAAATGTGTTATGTAATCTATGTCTTGACTGAAATCAAACAAGCATAAAGTAACCAAAAGAGCTAATAAAAAAATACTCCCAATCTTTACTCCAAATTCTAACAAATATCTTGTGTTTAAAAGCAAAATTTCAAATTTTATTGCTCTGTCAAAACTTTATAATATTTATAAATGCAGCTTAAGGAAAATTAAATCTGCTACTGATGATAGTTTCATCTGAGATTCATAATCCAATATCATAAGGTTTAAAAAAACATGCAACATAAGATGTAACAAGTAATTAAATGCAGTTTGCCTAATATAAGGAAAAAGAATTATCACAGTTTAGTGATAATACAGAAATCATGAAAATTTTTTAATCTACTATAGAGACCATAACTGTACAATACTGGCAGAAATAGTTAAGGTGTAACAATAACACTTAAGGCATCAAACCACAAAATTTAGATTGATCTGAAAATATTCAAACTATACAGTACAGTCTTTCATGCAGGAGCATTCTTGTGAAGAGGCTGTCCAGAAAAATGCTGACAAATAAACTGATAATGTATTGCAAAGTAGTTCTAACAGGAAAGTTAACCTGTCTGCAACACCAATCGGAGAAGATGGCCTACTACCTGGTGCACACTAGTTAATGCTACCTCGTATACCATACAGAGAAGAGCAGGCCAAAAGGTGCATCCCTGAGTACCTCAACCAGAAGAGCTGGCAGATAAGATATAGCTGAGCAAGGGACCAATAAGGAACTGCAAGAGTTATCTTAGGCCTATAGTGACAAAAAACTTATTTGATCACTAAGCAAATCAGACTGATGAGGGAAAGGCATGATATAGAGATGTGCTAAGGGGTGCTGGGAGGCATGTCCCACAGGAGCATCAGACTTTTCCCAGTTTATCTGGATACTCATTTTGTGACAAAATGCAAGGAGGCAGCCTCTGTTCTTGAATAACTGTGCTTCTGAGGAGACCAGAACTACCCAATTATCCAGGAAACACAGCAAGCATATTTCTTGCAATTGGGCCAAAGCTGGCATTCAGTTGCCAGTCTGAGACATAAGGCTTTGAATTGGTGGACAGCATCACTGCAGACAAAGTGGAGGTACATCCTGGAAGACTGATGGATGGACACCTTGAAGTGCGTTTCACATCCAGGGAAAGTACAGTATAAAGCCACCCCCTCTGATGGATTCCAACAACAAACTTGCAGTTTCCTTTTTGAACCGAGTCTGAGGAGCAAACTCGTTCAAACTATAGTTTGATAACCTGTCTATCAAGCACATTCTTCTCCAATTCCCCCTTACCTCTACCAACAGGGCCATAGCTTTAAGAGACCCTGAAAAGTAGGTCTGACAGTAAATAAGATGGAGGTCATCAGCCTTTGAAAGGTAGTCTATACCCATTCTGAAGGACACAAACTACTAAGGGCTCTGCCCCCATCTCTGCTACATTACACAACAGCATGACAGGTATCCTGCTACTTGTGGCACCTGGAGAGGGGTACTATCAATATAGGCATCATCTTCTATTCCTTCCTAGCACAGGTCTCATTTCATGGAAGGGAGGCCCCTTTCGACTAATGACACAGAAGGGGTGACTGTAGTTTCCTTTGTGATTCAACAAAGGGACAGTGGTTGTTTTCCTAATATCATAAAACTCACCGAGTCAAATCTCTGGAAAAAACCATTCCAGCTCTGCCTAAAGGAGTTCTAAAGAGGAGCCCTCAGGTCCTAACAGATTTCCCAAAGCATGAGTTGGATCCTCCCCCATATGAGAGGCTAACACACCAGTCTGCCCTTTTTGAGAGCTCATGAACTGTAAACATAAGCAGTATCGATCAGTGAATAACGATAAGAGGTTGACTCATAACTACTCAAAACATTATTCAACATTCCCATATATTTTCATGTGATAAATTGAGGATAACTTGTAATCACTCAAAATCATAGTCCACAAGCTATAGACTTTTGTATGACCAGTCACAACTGAACTATTAGAAGATATGGGTGAGCACTCCTGTATGTCATGCACAACAAGAATCTTGGATGAACAAGGAATACTACAAGTTTCTAAACAACCACATTTGTGTCTTGTCATATGTTGTGGTATCATTCTGTGCAGGAACACTTATACACACAACCCAGGGATAAGTGTGTGTTCATTGGCAGTTCTGTGTGAACCAGGTCCTACCTGTGGGTTTGCACAATTATGCACATACAGATCAACTTGATACCCACCAGTATTGTAGAGTAGCAACCTGTTCATGTGAGCTTTCTGTTTGCATGCAACCAGAGTCTCACGACTGTGAGACAGCCCAGGGGTCATATACGCATCAAGCAAGAAGTTAGAACCAACTTTCTCCTGCATACCTCAGCTGACTTATGGAAAGGGGAAGAGTCTGGGACAGCTGTCATGTTTTGAGAGTAAAAGGAGAGACACTGGTTCACAAGCATGCTTACAAATTCTGGTGTAGAATGCTATTGCCAACTCCTAAAAAAAGGAAGGGGGCTCACTCAAACTCTAATGGAACTTCTTGTGAGAGGGCTTCCTAGACCTCCTCTTTTCCTTCTTCCCATGGAAGGAAGAAGAAGCAGAGGATGAAAAGAAAAAATGTTAAGAGTTTGAAGAGGGGAAGCACGAGCAATAAGATATGCTCTTGCATGAGTCTTACTCTAATCAGCTACGGTATATGTGTTGAGGCATTAAGCAGTGACATAAGAGTGTAGCCTGTATTCAACCTCTATTCAATCTGGAGGCTCAATTTCAATCTGGAGGCTCAATAATGCTGAGCTCCTTCCCAAGAACAAAAGCAGGCACACCATGCAAAAAAGTTTGTCAGCACTCCAGCAAAGCCACCAAAGTAACATTGGTAGGTTGTGAACCACAAACACAGACTATTGTTTCACCTGAGGAGAGTTAAGTATGAGTGCCTGCATTGGTATTGTCACAGAGAAAAGGCTAGTATCCTCCCCTCACAAGCATGACACCCTAAATGGCCAGAGGAGAACAATCCCATGGATAGCAAGAGAAGAA